>NW_026440399.1:52500-54633 GCF_025698485.1 Gossypium arboreum
TCCTTAGTTTTCGACTTTTCTGGAATATATTAGCTGATGAATTAGTAGTTGTTGTTCTTGTTTCTTTAGTACCTTCAGTCGTCCCTATACCTGTCATGTTCCTTGGATTATTTACAAGTGGGATTCAAGCTCTTATTTTTGCAACTTTTAGCTGCGGCTTATATACGAATCCATGGAGGGTCATCATTGACTAGTTTTGTTTTTGAAATAGTCTAGCCCTTTTTAGCTTAGCTTGGTCCAATCCAATGTATGCGCAACTCAAGATAATCTACTTACTTGGGACCATAAATATACAAATACGACGATCTAGAGTAATAACAAAAAAAGATTACGATATTGAAATTGTAATAAAAAAAGGAAAGAATCTAATTGAAAGATCTTTCCTAAAATTCAGGAGTTGGTCCATTTTTTTTTACTTATATTTATATCATATTTACCTTCGATCAATATTATCGATCAATATTATCTTTATCTTGATATTGTTTTGTTTATTCAATTTCAATATTATGAGTCCTAATTAGAATAGGAATTCTTATGGTATCAATTTAGGGTCTATGATTTTAAAAAGCTGTTCTTTATATAGATATAGAATGATTCCCATTTCAGTCGATTTCTTCATTCAATTCAATGATTGACCAAAGAAATTTTTTTTCATAAATAATAAAATAAATTGCATGAACTTAGCTCAATCAAATACTGATATTGATGTTTTATTTCTATGCAATGATTTGGTCTAATGAATTCGTCCATTTAGATTGTATCCATGTGAGATAATGCTAAATAAAAATAAAAGGAAGAGACAATTTACATTACAAAAACGATATAAAAAAAATGATTAGGAAAAAAAGGGGGGTAAAATTTAGGTATATGGAATCTAATGGCTATAAGACAGCTCTTGTCTATCCTTTGAGGAATAATTCTAGAATCAATTGAATCTAAGACATGAATAGTTGGTTTACGTTATGTAAGAAACACATATATGGGATATTAGATATTGACTAGTTATATACGAACATATTGACTAGTTATATACGAACTCAAAATATATCTAATCAACCTACTACTGTGGAGTTAGATAGGTATTCAATAGAAGAATAGAAGTTCCTCTGTTTCGTCTTTGCTTTGAATTGAACGAATAAAGAGATAAAATAAAGACAAAACGAAGAATTCAAAGCAAAGAATGGGTTGGAAAAAGAAGGGAAGAACAAAGTATATGCGGATTCAAAAAATCTAGTGGATAGGACCTAAAAAAGATGTCGAAATAGTTCTGACGGTTCAATAATCTTCTCACTTCCATTCGGAGTTCTTAGTTACTTCGGCAGGTTGAATCTTAGCGATGGAATAATATAATTAAGTCAAAATTCATTGGATGATTGTCATTAACCATTCTTTATTTGGTGCGAACTTATCATGAATCCACTGATTTCTGCCGCTTCCGTTATTGCTGCTGGGTTGGCTGTCGGGCTTGCTTCTATTGGACCTGGGTTGGTCAAGGTACTGCTGCGGCCAAGCTGTAGAAGGTATCATGAGACAACCCGAGGCGGAGGAAAAATACGAGTACTTTATTGCTTAGTTTGGCTTTTATGGAAGCTTTAACAATTTATGGGCTGGTTGTAGCATTGGCACTCTTATTTGGAATCCTTTTTTAATCCTATAAACATAGAATTTTGTATTTTTTTCTTATTTTATGGCTTGGGACTTACTCCTCCTTTTCGAATTCTATCAAGATTTCACCTACAATTAATTATTCGTTGGGACAATAATCCATGGGAAGGATTAATTTGAGGATGAGAATTATCACACCGACTCGCTTTCTTCCTTCCTTCTTAGTTCAAAGAACCCTTATTTCTCATTTATTGTTTAAAAGTATTGCAACGAATGAGGTTTTTGCCATTGACATGAAACCTGCCCCTAATTCTAATAAAATTATTATTATTGAATTTTCAATTGAAAAAAAATACATTTCTAGCTAACTAGATAAATAGAATATATTTTGACTCCGTTTAGACATAGGTAAATGAAAATTCATTATTTATGAATAATTTTATAAAAATTTAATAATTTATTAAAACAAAAAAAAATACATAAATTAGAATAATTAGAATAATATAAATATGATAGAATAGAATAAAT
>NW_026440400.1:0-38632 GCF_025698485.1 Gossypium arboreum
ACTTTGAGGTCTCGATACCTCATTTTTGACCCTTTGACCTAATAAATTCTTTTAATTCACTAATTTCACCATTTCACAAATTCTTCTAAATTCTTACTTGACTCATAAATATTAAATTACTATCTTGTTCAATCTTATTTGTCAATTTAGTGATCTCAAATCACCATTTCGACACCCTTGAAAATTAGGTTCTGAGACACTTTCAAAAATACCTTGTAATAGCCTGAATTTTATGGTGTCGAATAATTCGAGATCATAAATTGACAAATAAATTAATAATTTAGTGAATATAAGTTAAGTGTGAAGTTAGGAAAATTTTTGAAATAGCGAATAGTGTACTAGAAATAAAAAAATTAAATTAGAATCGGAAGCGAGATATCGAGGTTTGAAAATTCTTAAAGCGAGCCATAAATATTTTTATAAATATTTATGGAGTGTTAATAAGTTAGTATTAAAGTTTAATCAAAAATTTAAAGTTTCGATAGTTAATTGAATAAAAGGATTAAATTGTAACAAATTAAAAATTATGGGAAATGATTAAATAGCTTAAATGATAAAAGAAGAGGTTTAAAGGCAAATAGACCCAGGTCTATTTGGGCTGGACGGCAAGGTCATGAAATCAGCAGGAAAATTGATGAATTAAGGGCAAAATTGGAATATTCAAAATTTACTTAATAAACTAGGACTAAAGTGGAATTATCTAGAATTCTCATTATTTTTCTGCATTCTCATCAGCAAAAACACCATATAAGGGTTTTCTTAAGCTGGTTTTCATATTTTTACTGCAAGTAAGTTCAATTCTTGATTATTTCTTGAAATTTTTGTGTTTTTATGACTTTTACAACTAGGTCCACTTGTTGAATTCATTAGTTTTGATTCTATGAAAGAAATTGAAAGTTGATATGAATATGTGCTGGAATTATATGATGATTTAGCATGGAATTAGAGTTTTAAATTGTTTATATGCTGATTTTATTGAAAGAATTGAATAGAAAGTGAATGTTTGGGATCTAAAGGTGAAAAAGTTTGAAGTTAGGGTTTTATGTGGAAATTATGAATTTAAATAATTGTGAAATAACTTATAATGTTAAGGTAAAGCATTAATTGGGAAGAATTAGCTTCATTGAGGATTAATTAAGCAAGGTAATTGTATGAGCTTGAAATTTGGGGCAAAAATCGAAATCAACATTTGCACTAAAAGCAGTTTTGGACAGTGATAGTCTAACTTTGAAAAATCACCATAAATTGTAGAAATCGAATTAGAAGATGAAAAAATATGAAATTAAAGCTTATTGAGTCTAGTTTCTCATAGAAGAAAGCGGTAAATGGAATTGTAGATCATGAGATATAATAGATTTTGTAAGACAATGTCGAGAATGATTTCGGGATCCCTTTCTGACTTTGAAAAATCATCAAAAATTGGAGAAAAATAATTAGGGGCTTAAATTTATATTTTTAAATCCTTAATGAGTCTATTTTCAATAGAAACAAACATGGACATCATCAAGATTCATGCAAGAGATAATTAATTTTTAGTGAAGAAGGGTGGAATTGTCGGACAGCGAACAGGGTGAATTTAAAGAATAAACTGTACTTATTGGCTAAACCAAAAATTCTAAAAATTTTATGATAAGAAGATATATGAGTCTAGTTTCAGATAAAATTAGCGGATCCTAATTTGGAGTTACTGGCTAAAGATAAAAATAATCTAGTGACTATGACACCGATGGACAACATTGGAAAATACATAAGTAAACAATTAAATTATAGATAATATTACTTATAAGCGGGTTGAAGATGAAGTCAATACTGATAAATGAATGATTTTACAACGATAGATCGAGAACCCGAAGCAAGTCGAGGAAAAGAAAAATGGTGATTAGTCCACGAATTTTCACAAATTTTACAAATCAACCGGTAAGTTCATAGGGTTGAAGTTTAATGATTATATGTTAATTTTATGTATTATATAATGTATGATGAAATATATTTATTGGTGAATAGAAAATAAAATAACAACTTGAAAATCGAATAAATGATCAAATTGAGTGGAATGTGGTTTGAGTACTTCGATCGATGACAAGTGATAAGTGGTAGCCTCACTATACTTATCGATCGGTGATAAGTGACAAATGATAAGTGGTAGCTTAGCTACTCTTATCGATCGATGACAAGTGATAAGTGATAAGTGGTAGCTTTTGCACTTATCTAATCGATGACAAGTGATAAATGTGATCGATTAAAAGGCAGTAGCAGGACTATGATTTTAAAAAGTGATAAGTGATCATATGCAAGCCCATAGTTATACTATGGCAAAGTGAAAGTGAAGTACTCAATTTTCCTTTACCATTCCCTAATTTGGTTAAAGAATGATATATGACAAATGGGCCCAAAAGAATTAATGGAAATGGATAAGTGGTAGTGAGTTTATATAGGAACTCACCAATGATGGATTGACGTTGAACTTAATAATTGTGTATATAGTATAAGTGTATAAATATTTGGTAAGATTTATGTTTTATGCCTATGAACTTACTAAGCTTTTATAAGCTTATTTGAATGTATTCAATGTCTCTTGTAGATTGGCGTGGAAGTATTGGAGGATCGGATCAACACGAGGATCACACTATCCAGATTATCTCCGTAGCTTTTGTAAATTTCCTTTTGATTTATATGGCATGTATAAGGCTTGGTGATTATATAAATATTAAGACATGTTTAATGAATATACATTAAAGTAAAGAATGATGAGTAAGTTAAATAGTATAATTATAATAGAAGTATAATTTTGTATTAAATTAATTGAAATGAATTGGTTGGTTGGATTGGTCTTGGTTTTAAAATTGCGAGGGAAGGTTAGATATTTATCTGAGGGTTATATTGAGCAAAAAAAAAAAACACTTTGGGATTTTCGAAAAATCCTATGGTTTTGATTTAATTCTAGTCTAGTCTCGAAGTATGTTTTGGGCTTTGGAGGCCCATCTAAAGGACACCATGACATGTTTTAGTAAATAAATAGTATTTAACTTCGTATTAACGAAAATTAATTGATAACTCGGTAATGCCTCCTACCCTATTCAGCGATGAATACGGTAAGGGTGTTACATTTAGTGTATCGAGCCGGTTTAGCGGTTCTCGGAACATGTGTTATGTGTAAAGTGTTTAGAAATACATGCCATATAAATCATGATAGTGTGATGTGTATGATCCGATCTAATCTTTGTCATTTTATAGATACTCTCGATTATAAAAATGTCGGATAGACTGAACGTCTTGAGCAGGGAGGAAGCTAACGATGAGGGTGTAGACTCGGAACAAGGAACAAGTAGTGATATTCCAATCTCTATGATGCGAGGCGAGAACTTAAAAATATGATTTATGGAGTTATGAATCGGTTGGTATAAGGAGGTGATACAAGAAGAAGTCGGTCTCAACCACCTCCTCCCTTTGCACCACCTCGGTACCTCGGTTGCTCCTCCACCTCCTTCAATAATTGAAACTAGTAGCGTTCTCGATCGAAAAGCTTAGAAAGTTTGGGTGAGGAATTTCGAGGGAGATCGGATGATGACCGTAAAGGCGAGTATTGGCTACAAAGTTTGGTAAGAATTTTTAAAGCAGATGACTTGTTCTCGGGAAGATTATCTCGATGTGCCGTTTCATTGTTAAAGAAGAAGCATACAATTGGTGGGAAGCTGTGGAGGTGTAGTACTGGAAAAGCTTACTTGGGAATTTTTCGAGCGAGTTTAAAAAGAAATATGTGGGAAAAGATATCTAGATAAGAAAAGAGAATTTCTTGATCTCGGTGGGAAATAAGTCGTGGGAATCTGAAGAATTTGTCTACCTCGGCAAATATGCTCGAGACATTGTACCTACCAAAGAAGAAATGTGTATCGATTTGAAGAAGGGTTAAATGATGAGATTAGAATGATGATTGGGGCTAATGAAATCGAGAGTTCGTTGTTCTCGGCCGTGTTCAAAAGCTTGAAGAAGTATATAAGAGAAAAATGCAAAGAGATCGGAAAAATAAAGGTCATTTAAAGAGGTGCTTCTAAGTCATTTTCATTGGATGAAGAAATCTAGAAAGAAATTAGTGAACTACATCCGTTCGGGAAGATTGGGTAGAGGTAGATCAAGACAATCGATTTCAAGGTATTTGATAGACTGCGCAAGTGTGGCGGTGTTGGAATACTCCCGACCTAAGTGTCAATATTGTGGAAGACATCATTTGGTGAATCAGGACTAAGGCGGGGCTTGTTATAAATGTGGGCTCTTGATCATCTTATTCGAGATTGTCCCCATACAAAAGATGAAGTGGATCGAGAAAGAATCTGAGAACCACTCCCCAAAAAGTAGGCGTTCGGGCGGAGCGTTCTACGAGGGCTACGTTCGAATATAAGAGAACCGTTGGTCAATCGAGAGAATAGAGCACCCAACGTACCTATGCCATTCGAGCAAGGGAAGAGGCTACGACTCGATGTAATTCTGGTATTTTCTATCTTTATGATTTCTTGTTTATGCATTAATAGACCACGGGTCTACTCATTCATATATTTGTACTATGCTAGCATCTAAAAGAAATTGTGACAAAAATTGACCCTAGTCGGAAGTGGTTTGGGACCGCTAAACGAGTCAACGAAATGTTTGAACGTAATATTTATTGTCTAGAATATGTAATTATGAATGTGTGAAAATTTCAAGCCGATTTGCGATAGCATGTGAATTCAATTAGTAGGACTTGTGTGACACTTTTGAAAAGTGATAGGCTAATCTATAAGGACCTAATAGTGCATGTAGCCAAAGGGAGGACTTGCATGTCAAATTCCCCCAAGTTCTAGTGGCGGCCATGACAAAGAAATATGGGCAAAACATGTCATAGACATGTTTTGTTGGTGCATCATGGGTGGAAAAAAAATAAATTAATGAGCATGGGTAATAAAGAAATGGAAAAAAAAAAAAAATAGTCTTATGCATGCTCCATTGCCGTGAGTTGAGGGAAAG
This sequence comes from Gossypium arboreum, assembly GCF_025698485.1. NCBI lineage: Eukaryota > Viridiplantae > Streptophyta > Magnoliopsida > Malvales > Malvaceae > Gossypium > Gossypium arboreum. The sequence continues at coordinate 4,999 of NW_026440400.1, forward strand.
AAAAAAGAAAATTTTGTTCATCCTTTCATTCTCTCTTGACCAAAATCCTAAGGAAGAAGAGAATTTTGCTTCATGCTTGGGTTGGAAGAGGATTAGGAAGGGGTTTGGCTATACATGCATCAAGATTAAGGTATGTTTGAGGTTGTGCCATGAGATTCATGCATGTTTTTAGTTACTAGCTTGATGTTCTTATTAGCCCATGGTTCAAATCTTTGTTATATCATGGGGATGGTGTTTGGCCAAGGTGGATTTTGTGTTAATGCCATTGCATGTTAAATATGAAGCTTGCTAATGGTATATGTGATGGTGGATTGATGGCTCTTGGACTTTCTTTTTAGTATTTTTGAGTAAGACATTAAGTTCTTTGCTTAATCATGACCAAAATTTTGGTGTTGTGATGTATTGGTCATGGTATATCCATAAGTATGATTCATGCATGTTGCATGGTAGGTAAGATTTGAGCTTTGGATATGTGTTTATATTTGGATATAAACAACTTGAGATTGACCCTTGCACCTACATGAATATATGTTTGCACATGATGAATTGGTCGACATATATACTATTTCAAGGTGTATATTTGCTTATGATGATGTTTGGTTATGTAGTAAATGAGAGATGTATTGAGCTACAATATGTAATCGTTAGTTAGTAAAATGTATGCTGTTTTTTTTGTGTGATATTAAGTGTAAAATTGGCCTCAACATAGACATGCATATTGGCCAAATGAAGTAGATTGGTGTGCATGTATTGGTTAGAGGCAACCATATTGAAGCCTTATCTTGGCTTAGATAATTGACTAAATGGGTAATAAGTGAGGATGGTTGCGAATATACAAACATACATGTGCATGTGTAATTGAATTATGAATGTTTAGCAAGATGGTTAAACTAGTTAATTTATTGATTAAGCTCAAGGAGTTAAAGAAGGAGAATCAAGCAAGGGAAAGCGAAGGTCATCGGTAGCCGACTTGGACTATTTTACCCAACACAAGGTAAGTCACTAAGCATATATTTGGTATTGATTTGAATAGACATAATGTCTATATAATTATCCGAAAGGAATGATGAATTTATATACATGTATGTATGTGGTGATGGAAGTATTGAATGAAAGGAAAAGAGGTGAGATGTATCGAGTTGTTGATTTGGCACTAAGTGTGCGGTATAAACAATTGTGATCATGAGAATGGCACTAAGTGTGCGGGTTTAAAACTTGTAGCACTAAGTGTGCGAGTTTGATCATATAGCACTAAGTGTGCGAGTTGATTATATAGCACTAAGTGTGCGGACTCACTATATGCTTTTGAATCACTATTGACCTTGAGTTGCGACACTATTGCGTTGATCACGGACGCGGATCGGGTAAGTGCCTTGAGTTCATGGCTAATAGGCGCTATGTTTATATTTGGGGTTGAGCTTGGTAAGTTTGAACCTATGTGACAATGTAAATTGAAGTCACGTACATAAGAATTATCGTGGAATGAGTGAAAGGTCATGTAGATGTATGATTGTGGAAAACAAAATGGTGTGTAGAAATGCTTCAAATATCCTATTGATTAGTATATGGAATGTGAATGTGTAACTTGGTATGTGATTGAATCGAAGGTCTAAGGAACTATGGTATAGTTCGGTTTGAATGGAGTAATTAGCCTCGTTCCATTTTGTTTCATCTTGCGATAATGTTATTAATGGTTGTTAGTGCATTGCTTATGACTTCTTGAGTTATATACTCATTGGTGTTTGTTTGTCACCTATTTTAGGTTTCTTGGACTCGACTTTTTGCGTATTCGGGACCGTCATCGAAGTCATCACACGCTAACAACTTTTGGTATTTTCTTCGTAGTTGGTCTAGGAGTACATTTCGGCATGTATAGGCTATTATGTTTTGTTTGAACTTGGTATGTAAAATTTTGAATAGCCATGCGAAAATGGCTTATAAATGTTTTGAGCATAATGTTATAATCATTTGGCATGTATATGCTCATTAAGAACACGGAAATGTTTGGCAATGACCAGCCATTAGAATGGGTCATCATGATTATATTTTGGACTATATATGAAAAGGGGTGGCTGAATCATAGAAACTATGTGTTAGAGAAAGTCTACCCTAGAAATAGATGCTGGCAGCAACAGTGATGTGGATGTGAAAATCACTAAAAATAGTAGGAATGGAATTAAATAGTGAATAAATTATGTAAATGAACCTTGATGAATTTATTTTCGTATGGAGGAAACGAGACGGTCATATGAGTTGTATGTTAAGAGATATTTGGGTTTTCGTAAAACAGGGCCAGAACGGTTTCTGGATTCCCTGTTCCGACTTTTAAAATTCATTATAAATTAACCAGAGATAATTAGTAGTCATACCATATATGTATAAATTCCTCTTTGAGTCTAGTTTCTATAGAAACAAACAGCATCAGTATTGAAGCCCTGCACAGGGAGTTATTCGAGTTGTAACGTACGAAGGTCAGTGTAGTCGACCCCTGTAACATGGGAGACTTTAACTAATAAACTGTACTAATTGGCTTGACCAAAAATTCTAGAAAACAATCTGTAGATGGACATATGAGTCTAGTTTTAGGGAAAAATTACAAAACTGATTTTTGAGTTGTAAAACTCAAGTTATGATTTTAGGCGACTAGTACACAGTTGACACTTGTCTGGAAAATTCTCAATAAGTGGTTTGAAGTCATTAACATCTGTGTTCGACTCGAGCGGTCTCGGGTTGGGGTGTTACAATTTTATTGGTATCAGAGCTATGGTTTAGTCGGTTCTAGGACTACCATAGCACGTATGAATCTAGCGATACATGCCTTAATGTTAATGTTTAAATGTGTGATGACTTGACGTTAAAATTATTGTTTTGATTAGTAAATGGATCGGTGTAGAAGAACCTTGGCGGATGCGTTGAAAGTGTAGCGTGCTCTCACAAGGGGCGCCGCTGTTGAACCTCGATCATCTGCGAATAATCAAGGTGAGGGGCTAAACAAGCCTTCTTTACCATGATGAATGAGTGGGTGCAATATGCGAACTAATCCTAGTCCAACAATTCCAATTTGAATAATCCACCCAAGAGCCCATAATGCCATCGATTCTTGACCTGTGATGAGTAAGCCACTGAGACTTGATTAAAAGCGGCTGAAGAGTTAGGGCCATAATTCTTGATGATCCGAAAGAGAGTTACGGCTTGATAACACCATTGGTGTTTGATGAACATCACACGATGAATGTCTAAAGTGTGCTATATCCTTGTTGCGGGACTCACCTACTATTGGTGGAGGACCTTGATTTCCATAGTCCCAAAGCGAGCGAGTTACTTGGGATTTCTTTCAAACGGAATTTGAAAGAAATATATTAGTCAACGGTTCATCGATCAAAAGTGTAAGGAATTCTTGGAACTCAAGCAAGGTCGTATGTGATGTCTGAATCTGAACATGAGTTAATAAGACTCGATCGGTATGCCGGAGTGTGTGGTGATGAGGTTGCTATGTGCAAGAGGTTTGAAGAAGGATTGAATGAAGATCTAAAGCTACTAGTGGGTATTTTGGAGATAAAAGAATTTGTAACACTAGTTGAACGAGGCACCAAGGCGGAGAAACTTGGAAAGGAGAAGAAGAAGGTGAATTTGAATCTAGAGACTATCAAAGATCGGGGTAAAGCTCCGTTGGTGTAAAGAAGTTCGGGAGGACACCAATAAATCGAGGATTGCGAATTTCCATTGAAACCGACCGTTGACGGACTCCGACTACTTGTAGCTAGTGTGGGCAATAACTCAAGAAACACGAATGCCCCAATGTGGGAGAAGACACATAGGTGAATGTTGGGGTAAGTCTACCAATAGGGCTTTTACGGATGTGGTTGAAGGACCACTTCATTAGAGATTCCGCAGACTTGAGGAGAAGAATAGGATGCAAGGTGCAAGACCTAGTGGAATGGACTAGAGGTAGACCACCAAAATTTCAGGAGGTAGGGGTGGTAGTCGAGAGGAGCCACGATCGGTGTTCGATCCGAGACCAGTACTCCTGCTAGGGCATATGCCATCCGTGCGGGAGGAAGCATCCTCCCCGATGTTATCATTGGTACTTTCACTCTCTTTGATACTAGTGTGATTGCATTGATTGACCAGGCTCTACTCATTCATATGTATGTGAAACCTTAGCATCCATGAAGACTCTACTGTGAGTCTCTGGAGTTATAATTCAGTGTCAAACCCTTTGGGTCAATCGTGCTTGTCGACAAAGTGTGGAAATGTCCCTAGTAATCCGGGGTCACCTTTCCGGTGGACTGATGCTTTTGCCGTTTGATGAATTTGATGTTATTCTTGGTTTGGATTGGTTGACCGTGCATGATGCGGTTGTGAATTGCAAAAGCAAGACTATTGATTTGAAGTCTGGAATAATGAGATAATCCAGTTGAGTCTACGGACTTAAAGGGGTTGCCGTGTAATATCGGCAATGTTGGCCCGAAACATGTAAGAAAGGTCGAAGCATACCTTGCGTATGTATGATGACAAGGAATTGGAAAAAAACCGAATCGGTGCGGTGGTTTGTGAATACGGATGTTTTTCTGAAGAATTACGGGTTTACCACCCGTTAGAAGTAGAGTTTGGTATTGAGCTTGTACAGGACTCGCCAATTTCGATAGCTCCGTGTCGTATGGCACCAACAGTTGAAGGAGTTGAAAGCTTCGGTTGCAAGAGTTGACGGATAGAGGTTTTCGACCAAGTTTTTCACCTTGGGGTGCACGGTGTTGTTTGTGAAAAAGAAGGCGGAACCATGAGGTTGTGCATCGACTATCGTCGCAATAAAGTGACAATAAAGAACAAATATCCGTTACGTATCGATGATTTGTTCGACCAAGCTGAAGAACCTCGGTGTTCTCAAAAATTTGAGATCGGGCTATTACGATTCGAATCGAGATTCGGACATACCCAACGCCTTGAGCGAGATATGGTCACTCTGAGTTCTTAGTGATGCCTTTTGGGCTCACTAATGCCCTGCGGTATTTATGGATTTGATGAATCGGATCTTGGACCGTATTTGGATCGGTTGTAGTTGTGTTCATTGGCGACATCTTGGTCATTCAAGAGATGAGGCCGAACATGTGGAGCACACGAGATTAGTGTTGCAAATTTTACGGGATAGCGGTTATATGCTAAGTTAAAAAGTGTGAGTTACGGTTAAGAGGTTAGCTTCTTGGGTCATGTGGTATCTGCCGGGTATTAGTCGACGAGCAAAATTTCAGCCATACTTAATGGAAGCCTCCAAGAAATATTCTTGAAGTTCGAGACTTTTCGGGACTTGCAGGTTACTAAGCGGTTTGTAAAAGGATTCTCGATGATAGCCACACCCATGGCCCTTGGAAAAGATGTCAAGTTTGAATGGCGGAAAAGTGTCGGAAAGTTTCGACCAATTGAAAACTCATTTGGGAAGCTCGATTACTAATCGCCGAATCGGCAAAGAGTTTGTCATCTATAGTGATGCCTCCCTACTTGGGTTAGGTTACGTATTGATGCAAGAAGGTCGAGTTGTGGCCTATCGTCGAGACAATTAAAGCCACATGAGAAAAATTATCCGACCCATGATCTCGAATTGGCTGCCATCGTATTTGCCTTAAAGATATGGCGACATTACTTATTTGGTGAGAAGTGCCATGTGTTCGGATCACAAAAGTCTCAAATATTTGATGACTCAAAGAGACTTAAATCTGCGACAAAGGCGTTGGCTCGAGTTGTTAAAAGATTATGAGCTTGTCATTGATTATCACGGGAAAGGCTAATGTGGTTGCGGATGCCTTAAGCCAAAAATCACTGTTTTGCTTCGAGCTATGAATGTACACTTGTCTATCCTACCCGACAATGTGTTAATAGCAAATTAAAGGCCAAAACATTATTGACTCATCAAATTCGAGCTCGAGAAAGTTGACGATGAGTTGGTTGCAAAAGCGGTGAGTGTGTTCGAACAAGGAATCGGAGCTTCAAATTGATGATGAGCGATTGTTTGAGGTTCGAAATCGTTTGTGTGTTCCAAGAAATTGGAACTCATTTCGATGATTACGAATGAAGCTCATTAGCCGAATGTCAATTCACGGAATCGAAGATGTACAACGATTTGAAATGTTGGTTTTGGTGGCATGGTATGAAGCGAGACATCTCGACTTTGTTTGAGATGTTTAATATGTCAACAAGTGAAAGCGGAACATCAAGTGCCTTGGGTTACTTCAACCGATCATGATACCCGAGTGGAAATGGGATCGAGTCACAATGGACTTTGTGTCGGGCTGCCATTGTCGACTAGTAAGAAGGATCGATTTGGGTTGTTGTTGATAGACGACTAAATCGGCTCACTTTATGTAACGCCCCATGCAGAAACCATCACGAGTCAAGCTTGAGGTGTTACTAAACTTATCTTACCTTTTAAACAACTCTAAATCACTTATTTTAATTTTAGGAATAAACTATTTTTCTGCATCATGGTTACTTAAAATTCATTTCTCGAGTTTCAAAACTCGAAATTAAGATCCGTAAATTTTTCATGAAACTAGACTCATATATATATCTACTAATTTTTTTCTAGAATTTTTGACTTAGCCAATTAGTACAGTTTATTAGTTAAAGTTTCCCCTGTTTCAAAACTCGACTGCACTAACCTCTTCTTACTACGAACCATTTTTCTTCCTGTACAAAATTCATATGACTAAGTCGTTTGTTTATCTAAAAACTAGATTCAACAAGCATTCTAATCATATAAATTATACCTTAAAATTAGTTTTGTACAATTTATGGTGAATTTCCAAAGTTGAAACGGGGGATCCAGAAATCGCTCTGACCCTGTTTCACTAAAACTCAGATATATCATAAAATATAATACTTTTACCTGTTTTGCTTATTCCATAAGAAAATATACATAATAAGCTTTAATTTCATATATTATTCATCTTCAAACTATGTTTCTACAATTTTTAGTGATTTTCAAAGTTACATCATTTCTTACTTGAATCTGTTTTTAGGTTACTTTCACATTTTCATAATTTTCATGTGATAATCATCATTCAATCATACATATTAATAAACATGTATATCATCAGCTATTTTCTTAGCTAATCACTAGCAATATTTACATCATTCATTATTCATATTATACCAAAAGTAGCTAAGTTTCTATACATGCCATACCTAAAACAAAACGTCTAGTTATCAGAGTTATTTCTTTGATAGTGTGATCGGCCTCCGACATTTCCTTCGATCCCCAAGTGACTAGATAAGTACTATAAGAAGAAGAAAATGAAGAGATTAAGCACTAGGCTTAGTAAGCTTACAAGCAAAAAATCACAACATTCAACATAATGGATAATTATACATAATATCATCTAACATCATAAATTTCTTTACTTCTCAATTTCTATCTTCTTCTTTATTCCTTACCTTCTTTCTTACGACCTTTCCTTTTCATAAGTATAATCTACTTTTCCTTTGCTGTTAATTCACTGTAATTTAACTCGTATCCTGACCCGTTGAAACCAATACTGGTGATACTAGGGTCGCTCTGCCTATCAATATCCTCGCCAATGCTAATGTCTCTGATACTGACCTTCACTGAATTATTCCCGTCTCCAATGCCATATATAATATGGACTTACATGGCTCAATCCCGTCTCCAAAGTCATATTTCTAATATGGACTTACATGCCTACATTGCTCGTCATTCTGTCAACCCTAATATCCTAACATTCCTGGGGTTCAACCGGCTTTCTTACACATTTCTGCTACTTCACACTTAAATTCGACTTTAAATATTTTCATAACATAAATATATAAATGCTAGAAATTGACAATAATAATGTAAAATAAAAGAATATTGCATTTATTTATCAGTAACTTACTCCTGACACAAAATGTGACTAAACCTTACAATTTAGTCCTTTACTTTTTTCTTTTTCCTCGCTCTTCTTGGATTCTTTGATCTATAATATAAAATATCACTACTCATTAGCATTTATTTGATTTCTATTTCACTTCTGAATTTATGCTGTTCAAAATTCAAAAATTGCACTTTTAACCCCAAAATTTACAGCTTTATAATTTAGTCCCGCTCATCAATTCACCCATCAATTGAACTAATTTTTTTTCAAATTAACACTTTTATTTTATCATTATAAACTATTTCACAGCCTTTGATATTCTGAATTTCAACACCAACATCTAATTCTACAATTTTGCTCACAATTAGGTCCTAAATAACCATTTTCTATCAAAATGACTTAATAAAATAACCTTTAATATGAAATTAGAACTCAATTTCATAATAATTCATCATAAACTACCTCTTACTCAGCCAGGGTAACTTCCAATTTCACCCACCAAATCAAAAAACTAATGAATTAGATGATTGGACCTAATTGTAAAAGTCATAAAAACATAAAAATTACTAAGAAATAGTAAAAATTGAACATATGGTGCAAAAATATGAAAACCAGCATAGAGACCTGCTATGCGTTTTGGGTTGAGAAAGATGAAGAAATGTCTAGATTTTCAATTACATCATTTTTTTTAACTATTAACTTTTATGCTAATTCCAATTTTGTCCCTTGTTCACATTGTTTTCTTTGCTTACTTTCATACCCAAACCGCCCATCCATTAACCTTTTGGGTCTAATTGCGTTTTAAATCCATCTTTTAAATACTTAAGCTATTTACTCACAATTTAACAAATTTTGAGCTATTTTCAGCTTTAGTCCTTTTTAATTAATTAGCTATCCAAACCCCTCAAAATTTTCTAACGAAATTTTAATACTAACTCAATGACACTTTATAAATATTTATAAAATATTTATAGCTCCATTTTCAAATTTGAGGTCCTCGACACCTCGCTTTTGGACCCGTCGACCTAATAAATTATTTTAATTCACTAATTTCACCATTTCACAAATTCTTCTAAATTCTTACTTGACCCTATAAATATTAAGTTACTATCTTGTTCAATCTTATTTGTCCGACGTAGTGATCTCAAATCACCATTTTTGACACCATTGAAAATTAGGCTACATTCTACACTTTGATTTGTGGTTTAAAGAACCATCGTCTCCATTAGGGCCCTATTTTCGATGTTACACTTTATCCTCGGTGGTGTACAGATTTTTCATTGATAAACTAGCTGAATTGTATATTTCTCGACAGAGATTACACGGGTACTGCATTTCACAGTCTGATAGGAGATCCTAGGTTCAATTACGATTTTGGAAGAAATTGCAAGAAGCTTTCTGGTACCAAGTTGCATTTCAAAGACCGCTTTCACCCCCAAACCGATGGTCAATCCGAAGTTAATAATTCGTATACTTGAGGATATGTTGAGATGTTGCATCCTTGAAGCTCAAAGGGTTCATGGGAACCGAGATTTACCTTTGATTGAATTCTCCTTACAAACAATAGTTTTCAATCAAGTATTAAGATGGCGCCACGAGGCCTTGTCAGAGGCGTAAATGCCGACACCATTGTTTTGGACCGAGCTCGGTGAGAGTAAAAATTTCGGAGTGGATTTGATTAAAGATGCTGAACAGTAAAGTAAGAGTAATCCGTGAAATCTCAAGATAGCCTCCGATCGTCAAGTCGACGCGCTTGACTAAACGAAGGACATTGAGTATCGTGGGAGATAAAGTGTTTCTTAAAGTTTCGCCTTGAAAAAAGATATTCGATTTGGCGGTATAAGCAAGTTGAGCCCGAGATTCATCAATGTATGGAATTCTCCGAACGAAGTTGGTCCAATTGCGTGATCGCTTGATTTTGCCCCCGAACTGAAAAAGATTCACGACGCCTTTCATGTTTCCGATGCTTCGATGCTATAGATCTGATCCGTCCCACGCAATTAGTCCATCGTGAGGTTGAAATTCAAGCCGATATGAGTTATGAAGAAGAACCGATTCGATCCTAACTCGAAAACGAAGGAATCATGTAACAAAAGGGTTCCATTAGTAAAAGTGTTATGGCTCAAACACTCGGATGGAAGAAGCTACTTGGGAACCCGAGAACTTCTAAGAAAGAGCTATCCAAACCTATTTAATTTAAGATTTTCTAGACGAAAATTTCTGTAAGAGAGTTGGACAGGATACCAAAATTGACCCTTAGCCTAAGTGGTTTCGGACCATAAACCGAAGCCACCAAATGTTTGAACGCAATATTTATTGTCTGAGAATATGTAATTATGAATGTGTGGAAATTTCAAGCTAAGATTTATCAAATAAGGAAATGTGAATTCAAAGAATAGGACTTGTGTGACACTTTTGAAAAGTGATAGGCTAATCTATAAGGACCTAATAGTGCATGTAGTCAAAGGAGGACTCTCATGTCAAATTTCCCCCAAGTTCTAGTGGCCGCCATGACAAAGAAATAATAGGCAAAACATGTCATGTAGACATGTTTTGTTGGTGCATCATGGGTGGAAAAAAATATAAAAAATTAATGAGCATGGGTAATAAAGAAATGGAAAAAGAGAAAAATAGTCTCATGCATGCTCCATTGCAGTGGAGTTGAGGGAAAGAAAGAAAAATTTTTGTTCATCCTTTCATTCTCTTGACCTAAAATCCTAAGGAAGAAGAGAGAATTTTGCTTCATGTTTGCTGGAAGAGGATTAGGAAGGGGTTTGGCTATACATGCATCAAGATTAAGGTATGTTTGAGGTTGTGCCATGAGATTCATGCATGTTGTTTTAGTTACTAGCTTGATGTTCTTATTAGCCCATGGTTCAAATCTTGTTATATCATGGGGATGGTGTTTGGCCAAGGTGGATTTTGTGTTAATGCCATTGCATGTTAAATATGAAGCTTGCTAATGGTATATGTGATGGTGGATTGATGGCTCTTGGACTTTCTTTTTAGTATTTTTGAGTAAGACATTAAGTTCTTTGCTTAATCATGACCAAAATTTTGGTGTTGATGATGTATTTTGGCCATGGTATATCCATAAGTATGATTCATGCATGTTGCATGGTAGGTAAGATTTGAGTTTTTGATATGTGCTTATATTTGGATATAAACAACTTGAGATTCGGCCCTTGTATCTACATGAATATATGTTTGCACATGATGAATTGGTATGACATATATACTATTTCAAGGTATATATTTGCTTGTCATGATGTTTCGTTTCTGTAGTAAAATGAGAGAGATGTATTGAGCTACAATATGTACGCATGCTAGTTAGTAAAATGTATGCTGTTTTTTGTGTGATATTAGTGTAAAATTGGCCTCAACATAGACATGCATATTCGGCCAAATGAAGTAGATTGGTGTGCATGTATTCGTTAGAGGCAACCATATTGAAGCTTTCCTTATCTTGGCTTAGATAATTGACTAAATGGGTAATAAGTGAGGATGATGGTTTAATATACAAACATACATGTGCATGTGTAATTGAATTATGAATGCTTAGCAAGATGGTTAAACTAGTTGATTTATTGATTAAGCTCAAGGAGTTAAAGAAGGAGAATCAAGCAAGGGAAAGACGAAGGTCATCGAAAGAAATGACTTGGACTATTTTACCCAACACAAGGTAAGTCACTACATATATTTGGTATTGATTTGAATAGACATAACGTCTATATAATTATGCCGAAGGAATGATGAATTTATATACATGTATGTATGGTGATGGAAGTATTGAATGAAAGGAAAAGAGGTGAGATGTACGAGTTGTTGAAGACATCTCCAAGTGTGCGGGTATAAACAATTGTGATCATGAGAATGGCACTAAGTGTGCGGGTTTAAAACTTGTACAGCACTAAGTGTGCGAAGTTTGATCATATAGCACTAGTAAAGGAGTTGATTATATAGCACTAAGTGTGCGGACGGACTATATGCTTTTGAATCACTATTGACACTGAAAAGTGACATTCATTATGCTGATCACTTTATTACCGGATCGGTAAGTGCCTTGAGTTCATGGCTAACAGGCGCTTATGTTTATATTTGGGGTTGAGCTTGGTAAGTTTGAACCTATGTGACAATGTAAATTAAAGTCACGCATAGAATTTATCGTGGAATGAGTGAAAGGTCATGTAGATGTATGATTGTGACGAAAACAAAATGGTGTGTAGAAATGCTTCAAATATCCTATTGATTAGTATATGGAATGTGAATGTGTAACTTGGTATGTGATTGAATCGAAAGTTCTAAGGAACTATGGTATAGTTCCGGTTTGAATGGAGTAATTAGCCTCGCTCCATTTTGTTTCATCTCACGATAATGTTATTAATGGTTGTTAGTGCATTGCTTATGACTTCATCGAAGTTATATACTCATTCGGTGTTTGTTTGTCACCTATTTTAGGCTTCTTGACCTCGACTTTTTGCGTATTCGGGAACGCTCATCAAGTCATCACACCGCTAACAACTTTTTTGGTATTTTCTTCAGAGTTGGTCTAGGAGTACATTTCGCATGTATAGGCTATTATGTTTTGTTTGAACTTGGTATGTAAAATTTTGAATAGCCATGCTTAAAATGGCTTTATAAATGTTTTGAGCATAATGTTATAACTATTTTGTATGTATTTGCTCATTAAGAGGCACTGAATGTTTGGCAATGACCAGCCATTAGAATGGGTCATCATGATTATATTTTGGACCATATATGAAAAAAAAGTGGCTGAACTCATGAAACTATGTGTTAGAGAAAGTCTACCCTAGAAATAGATGCTGGCAGCAACAGTGACGTGGATGTGAAAAATCACTAAAATAGTAGGAATGGAATTAAATAGTTAATAAATTATTTAAATGAACCTTGATGAATCTATTTTCGTATGGAAGAAAACGAGACGGTCATATGAGTTGTATGTTAAGAGATATTTGGTTTTGGAAGAGGCCAGAACAGTTTCTGGATTCCCTGTTCCGACTTTGAAAATTCATTATAAATTAACCAGAGATAATTAGGAGTCATACCATATATGTATAAATTCCTCTTTGAGTCTAGTTTTCTATAGAAACAAACGGCATCAGTATTGAAGCCCTGCACAGGAGTTATTCGAGTTGTAACGCACGAAGGTCAGTGTAGTCGACCCCTGCAACATGGGAGACTTTAACTAATAAACTGTACTAATTGGCTCAACCAAAATTCTAGAAAAAAATCTGTAGATGGAAATATGAGTCTAGTTTCAGGGAAAATTACAAAACTGATTTTTGAGTTGTAAAACCTGCTATGATTTTTGAAGCGACTAGTACACAGATTGGAAGCTTGTCTCGAAAATTCTCAATAAGTGGTTTGGAAGTCCGTTAATATCTCGTGTTCGACCCGACAATTGTCTCGGTTTGGGGTGTTACAGTAAATTATCTGTTGAGTCCACTAATTATGATATATAAGTTACCAATCCATTAGGGTCAAAGTGTGATGGTTAATTGAATATGTCGAATTGTTCAAAAGTGAAAGGTCAGAATTCCTGCCGATTTGATGTTGTTACCCTTTCGGAATTTGATATTATTCTGGAATGGATTGTTAACAAAAACATGACGCTGTAGTGAATCGTCGAGAAACGGATTGATTTGAAAAATCAGACAGAGAAATGATTTCAGCTGAGTTCGGAATATGAAAGATAATGTCCCAATTATTTCATTTTCACCGTAAGCTAATACTTAAGGGTAATGAGCATATTTAGCTTACATTCTTGATATTCGGATTCAATCAAAGTTGAAATGCTTGCCGCTTGTTAATGAATTTACCGATGTGTTCCGAGGAATTGCCGGTTTACCTACCGCATCGTGAAGTTGAGTTTGTGATTGATGTGATCCCGAATGTAGCCCAATATCCGTAACACCATACAGAATGGCACCGACTGAACTAAAAGAGTTGAAGACTCCGTAAGCATAAGAATTGTTAGATAAGGGGTTTATTAGACCGAGTACATCCCCTTGGGGTGCACCTGCTTTGTTTGTGAAAAGAAAGATGGCTCGCTGAGATTGTGCATAGATTACGCATAATGCTTAAATAAGGTTACAATCAAGAACAAATATCCTTTGCCCCGCATTGATGCATCTTGTTCGATCAGCTGAAAGGTGCTGCTGTGTTTCAAAAATAGATCTCTGATCTGGGTATTATCAACTGAAAGTTAAAGAATGTGACGTACCAAAACCGCTTTCTAACCCGTAGAGATGGTCATTACGAAGTTTCTGGGTAATGCCATTTGGTTTAACTAATGCCTCGCTGCATTTATGGACTTGATGAATAGAATTTTTCAACCTTATTTGGATAGATTCGTGGTTGTATTTATTGATGATATAAACATCTATTCAAGATCCGAGTTCGATCATGCACAACACTTGAGAAGTATGCCGCACCTTGAGAGAGAAGCAGCTTGTATGCAAAGTTCAGCAAGAAGTGAATTTTGGCTATAGGAGGTTGGATTTCGGTCATACTGTTTCAAATTAAGGAATTCGAGTAGATCCAAGTAAAGTGTCGTTAGTGCAGAATTGGAAAACACCAAAAAGAAATAATGTAAGTGCGAAGTTTCTTGATTAGGATACTACATCACGATTTGTTAAAATTTTTTCACGATCACTTTGTCGATGACCTCGACTACTTCAAGAATGTTGAATTTGTATGGTCTGAAAGTGCCAACAAAGTTTTGACCGCTTGAAGAAAATGTTGATGTAAGCTCCGTGTTAACTCAACCGTAATCAGTCTCACCATATGTTGTGTATAGTGATGCATCTTTAAATGGTTTGGGTTGTGTTTTAATGTAGTCGTGGAAAGTAGTGGCATATGCTTCTAAGAATAAAACCACACTGAGAAAAATTACTCCACCCATGATTTGGAGTTGGTCGCGATTGTGTTTGCTTTTAAAATCTGAGACATTATTTATATGGGGAAAACTCAAATTTCTACATTTATCAAATGAAGGAATCATTGAAAGAATCGGTCCCAGTAGCTTTATAGATTGGCTTTGCCCCTTAACTTGAAAAGATTCATAACGTGTTTCATGTGTATATGTTGAGACTCAGCATGCATCAGATTCTCATTACATGTAATTCCTCATACTGAAAAAGAGGTCCAACTCGACATGACTTATTCAAGAACCTATGGAAAAATTCTAGCTTGGGAAATTAAAGAGTTAAGAAACAAAAACAGTACCAAGCTAGTAAAAGTAAGGTTGTGGCATCGACATGGTGTGGAGGAGGCAACCTGGGAAACAGAGGAATCAATGAGATCACAATATCCTAACCTATTTTTTCAGTAACAAATTTCGGTGACCTTAAATTTCTTAAGAGGGGGAGAATTGTAATAGCCTAAATTTTCAATTTGTGTCTTCAATAGTGATTCGAGATCACTAAATCCGACAAATGAGTAGAAAATATTAATAATTTAGTGAATATATGTTAAGTGTGAAGTTAGGAAAATTTTTGAAATAGCAAATAAAGTGTACTAGAAATAAAAAAAATTAAATTAGATTCGGAAACTAGATATCTAGAGTTTGAAAATTTGAAACGAGCCATAAATATTTTTATAAATATTTATGGAGTGTTAATAAGTTAGTATTAAAGTTTCGGCAAGAAATTTTAAAGTTTCGAGAAGTTAATTGAATAAAAAGGATTAAATTGTAAACAAATGTAAAATTATGGGAAATGATTAAATAGCTTAAATGATAAAAGAAAGAGGGTTTAAAAGGAAAATAGACCCAGGTCTATTTGGGCTGGAAGGTAAGGTATGAAATCAGCAGGAAAATTGATGAATTAAGGGCAAAATTGAATATTGCAAAAATTTACTTAATAAACTAGGATAAAAGTGGAATTATCTAGAATTCTCATTATTTTTCAGTATTCTCATCAGCAAAAACACCATAGAAGGGTTTTCTTAAGCTTGGTTTTTCATATTTTTACTGCAAGTAAGTTCAACCTTGATTATTTCTTGAAATTTTGTGTTTTTATGACTTTTACAACTAGGTCCACTTGTTGAATTCATTAGTTTTTGATTCTATGAAAGAAATTGAAAGTTGATATGAATATGTGCTGGAATTATATGATGATTTAGCATGGAATTAGAGTTTTTAAATTGTTTATATGCTGATTTTATTGAAAGAATTGAATAGAAAGTGAATGTTTGGGATCTAAAGGTGAAAAAGTTTGAAGTTAGGGTTTTATGTGGAAATTATGAATTTAAATAATTGTGAAATAACTTATAATGTTAAGGTAAAGCATTAATTGGGAAGAATTAGCCTCATTGAGGGATTAATTGAGCAAGGACCTAATTGTATGAACTGGTCAAATTTGGGGCAAAAATCAAATCAACATTTGCACTAAACAGTTTTAAAGTGACAGTAGCAGTAGTCTAACTTTGAAAAATCACCATAAATTGTAGAAATCGAATTAGAAGATGAAAAAATATGAAATTAAAGCTTATTGAGTCTAGTTTCTCATAGAAGAAACTCGGTAAGTAATTCAATTGTAGATCAGAGATATAATAGATTTTGTAAGACAATGTTTAATGATTTCGGGATCCCTATTCTGACTTTTTGAAAAATCATCAAAATTGGAGAAAAAATAACAGGTATTTAAATTTATATTTTTAAATCCTTAATGAGTCTATTTTCAATAGAAACAAACACGGACATCATCCGAATTCTGTATCAAGAGATAATTAATTTTTAGTGAAGAAGGGTCGAATTGTTACGTACAGCAGAATAGGGGTGAATTTAAAGAATAAACTGTACTTATTGGCTAAACCAAAAATTCTAAAAATTTTATGATAAGAAGATATATGAGTCTAGTTTTCAGATAAAATTAGCGGATCCTAATTTGGAGTTCAGCTAGAAGATAAAAATAATCTAGTGACTATGACACCGATGGACAACATTGGAAAATACATAAGTAAACAATTAAATTATAGATAATTACACTTATAATGTTGAAGATGAAGTCAATACTGATAAATGAATGATTTTACAATGATAGATCGAGAACCCAGAAGCAAGTCGAGGAAAAGAAAAAGCAGCCGATTAGTCCTCTGAATTTTCACAATTTTACAAATCAACCTGTAAGTTCATAGGGTTGAAGTTTAATGATTATATGTTAATTTTATGAATTATATAATGTATGATGAAATATATTTATTGATGAATAGAAAATAAAATAACAACTTGAAAATCTAATAAATGATCAAATTGAGTGGTGTCGGATTTGAGTACTTCCCCGATCAAGGACAAGTGATAAGTGTGTAGTCAAACCACACTTATCTGAACAAGGATAAGTGACAAATGATAAGTGGTAGCGCTACTCTAATTTGATCAGTCGATCAAGTGATATGATGTGATAAGTGGTAGTTTTAGCTGCACTTATCCTGAATGAAGACAAGTGATAAATGTGATCGTGCAAAGACCGTGATGTGACTATGATTTTAAAAAGTGATAAGTGATTATATGCAAGCCCATAGTTATACTATTCCAAGGCAAAGTGAAAGTAAGTACTCAATTTTCCTTCACCATTCCCTAATTTGGTTAAAGAATGATATATGACAAATGGGCCCAAAAGAATTAATGGAAATGGATAAGTGGTAGTGAGTTTATATAGGGAACTCACCAATGACCTGGTGGATTGACAGTGAACTTAATAATTGTGTATATAGTATAAGTGTATAAATATTTGCAAGATTTATGTTTTATGCCTATGAACTTACTAAGCTTTATATGTTTATTTGAATGTATTCAATGTCTCTTGTAGATTGATTAGAAGTATAATGGAAGATCGGATCAACACGTAGGATCACACTATCCAGATTATCTCCTAGAGCTTTTGTAAATTTCTTTTTGATTTATATGGCATGTATAAGGCTTGGTGATTATATAAATATTAAGACATGTTTAATGAATATACATTAAAGTAAAGAATGATGAGTAAGTTAAATAGTATAATTATAATAGAAGTATAATTTTGTATTAAATTGATTGAAATGAATTGGTTGGTTGGATTGGTCTTGGTTTTAAAAATATATAAATGCTAGATATTTATAAAGGGTTATATTGAGCAAAAAAAACACTTTGGGATTTTGCGAAAATCCCTATGGTTTCGATTTAATTCTAGTTCTAGTCTCGGAAGTATGTTTTGGGCTTTGAGGCCCATCTAGGAGACACCATGACATGTTTTAATAAATAAATAGTATTTAACTCAGATAATCTAAAAAATTCCCAGAACTTCCAGAATGCTTCCTACCCTATTCTGCTGCGATGAATACGGTAAAGGGTGTTACATTATCACCAACTTGAAACTCCATTTCTTTTCGCTTCAAACTGCATAAGATTTCAGTTTATCTCAAGCAACTTTCAAATAATCTCAATCACTTTCACCTTTTTTTTTGCTTTTTATTAAATCAACTCCATAAATCTGATTTTTCTTGAGTTCAATTCAATACAATGGTATCCACATATACCACTCATATAATGCTTCAGTAAGGTGCCTTCAAACTGGCTCTGATAACTACATATATTAAGTAAGCTAAATTCTACCAATGGTAAGTACTTTTCCCAACTATCTTGAAATTCCAATACGCAACATTTGAGCGTCTTCAAGAATATGAATTACTCTCTCCGATTGTCCATCGCTCTTCGATGAAGAAAAGGTATGAAATTTAACTCTGTACATAATGCCTCTTGCAACTTTTTCGAAAACCGTGAGGTAAACCTCGGATTCTATCCTGAAATAATCGATAATGGTATTCCGTAATCTAACAATTTAATATACAGTCACCAACTTGTTAAGAGAATAATCCGCTCAACACGGATAAAATGAGCCAATTTAGTTAACTCCACAACTATTACCCAGATGGCATCTTTCTTTCCTGAGTAAATGGCAATCCTCAAACAA
Source organism: Gossypium arboreum (assembly GCF_025698485.1). Lineage (NCBI taxonomy): Eukaryota > Viridiplantae > Streptophyta > Magnoliopsida > Malvales > Malvaceae > Gossypium > Gossypium arboreum. The sequence continues at coordinate 23,834 of NW_026440400.1, forward strand.
AATCCATAGTAATCCCATCCCATTTCCATTCAGAACCATAATAGGTCGGAGTAACCCCGGGCACTTGGTGTTCAGCCTTCACCTCGTGGACAAATTAAGCATTTGGACACAAACTCGATATATCTTCTTTTCATTCCATTTCACCAATACATTTCTTCAAGTCATTACATTTTCGCATCACCTGGATGAATCGAGAAATAACCACTATGTACTTCCTGTAGATCTTTTGAATCAATTCCTCATTCTTTGGTACACAACCGATCTTTAAACATTAAGCACCCATCGTAATCCAATTCCCAAAATCACTTCAGATCAACTTCACACTCGCTTTCTCTTCGCTCTGCAAATCTTGATCATCTTTTTGAGCTTCTAAATATCTTGTAAAACTTCGGTTTACTCTTTTTCTTCATGAATCGAACCCATCATCCGACACTTTCAACCGAGTGTTCATAACTCTCAAAGCAAACAACAACTTTCTACTTAAAGCATCTAGCCACATTCGCTTCCTGATGATAATCAATAACAAGTACATAATCTTTCAATAACTCCAACCATCTTCACTGTTTCAAATTCAAGTCTTTTTGTGACATCAAGTATTTAAGACTTTTGTGATCTCAGATATATTTCTAGACTTTTCACCATACAAATAATGTCGCCAAATCTTCAAAGCAAACACCACCGCTACCCAATTCCAAATCGTGAGTAGGATAATAATTCCTCTCATGAGGTTTTAACCGCCAAGCATAAGCCACCACTTTTCCTTCTTGCATGAGCACACATCCCAAACCATTTAGAGAAGCATCACTATACACCACAAATTCTTTTTACCGATTCGGTTGTATCAACACCGGTGCTTCAATAATAACTTTTTCAATTCTTCAAACTCTATTGACATTCTTCTCGTCCATTCAAATTTAATATCCTTTCTGAGTAGTCTAGTCATAGGAGCCGCAATTATAGAAAATCCATTTACAAACCGCCGATAATACCCAAATAGCCCCAAGAAACTTCTAACTTCGGCTATATTTTCGGTGGTTTCCAATCAACAATGGCTGAAATTTTACTAGGATCAACCCATATACCATCACCTCAAACAATATGACCCAAAAATCCAACTTCCTGAGCCAAAATTCACTTTTACTAAACTTAGTATACAAATGCTTATCTCTCAAAGTTTGCAAAACTATCCTCAAATGCTCAAGATGCTCGGCTCATCTTTTTGAATAAATTAAAAATCATCATCTATAAACACCACAACAACTGGCTGCCCAAGTATGGCCAAATATGCGATCTATTAAATCCATAAACACAGCAGGTTACATTTGTCAACCCGAATGGTATAACTAAAATTCATAATGACCGCATCTTGTTCTAAAAGCGCTTTAGCACATCTCGACTCTTTTCTCGCACCGAGCAATACCCAGATCTCAAGTCAATCTTTGAAAAACCATGTCGCCTCTTTAAGCCGATCAAACAAATCATCAATTCTTGGCAATGGAGACTTGTTTTTGATTGTCACCTTGTTTAATCGGGCCGATAATTAACACAACAACCTCATAGAACCATCCTTCTTTTTCACAAATAACACCTGGAGCCACCTCAAGGTGAAAAACTCATCTCACAAAAACCTTTATCACCAACTTTGCAACCGCAACTTTAATTCCTTCCAATTTCGCTGGTGCTATTCTATACGGAGTAATCCAATCGAGTCGCTCCCTAGATCAAATCAATACCAAATTTACTTCCCTCGACTGGAGGCAAACCCAAGAATTTTTCCGAAATATCGTCCGCAAATTCACAATACATAAACCGTGAGACGATTCAACTTTATTTTCAACTTCTTTTGTATTAATTACACGCCAAATAAGCTTCATAACCCTTTCTCGTATATCTTTGAGCAGACATATGAAGAAATCACATCAGGCAATGCTTCTGATTTATCTCGATTCAACCCAGCAGAAGTTTCAACCATTTTCACACTTTAATTTATAACCTTTTCTTTTGCAATTTATTTTAATAACTAAATGACCAAAATAACCTTACTACTAAACTTTCCAAAAATTCCTTCCATGTCCTAATTTTGTCCATGAACTTAAAATTGGTCAAATTGCTATTTAAGACCTCCTCATTAATATTCCAAAACAATTTCATACTAAAAACTTCTAAAATGCAATTTTTGTAACTTATTCAATTTAGTCCCTAACTTTAAATTAAAATCATTATGCCCAAAATTTCTCTCAACGTAAATCTTCACACAATTATGCATTCATATCATAAACCTCAAAATAATTATAAAATATTCTTTCTATCTCTTGGATTTGTGGTCACGTAAAACCACTATTCTCGATTAGCCCTAATTCTAGATATTACAAGAGGACCAAAAGCAAACAATTGAAATTATTTCCGAATTGATTTTTCCAATTTGTTTCTTGTAATAAATTGACAAAGACAAAATTGCGCATGACCGTCAGCCCTTTAAGCACCTGCGGTGCACCGAAGTCTGTTACTATGAAAATACATGTAGCATTTTCTCATCCCTTCTTCTTCTCTCTCTCTCTTATTTCTCCTTCCTTCTATTCTTCTTCTCTCTTCTTCTCTTCTTCAGATGGACGAAGAAAATCTTGGCCACCCATCCTAACAACCCCCAACCACGCAAAAAATTGACTCGATCCCTCTAATTTTCCTCACTCTTTTTGAAGTTGCCGCCGGTCCCTATGGAGAAGAGCCCAGAATCCAGGGGCATGGACCCTCTTGTCCCTTCCGGCTTCCCTCTTCCTTTATCCCGAGCACCTCAAGCTTTCTTAACGATCGAGCTTTCTACTACTTTTCATGGTAATGGAGGCTTGTCATATGGGTGAACGTGCTTGTCATCTATTCTCGGTCCTCGATGGGATCTTTGAAGTTCTTGGAGCCATTGCTATTAACATCGCAGCCTTTTCCCGCAAGTGGACTACTTGGAGAAGATCATTCATCCTTTGGAGTCTGGGGTATTTCGCCACATCTCTATTTTGATTTACACCTGTATTATCTTTTGTAAACTATACCGAATTAGCCATCGCTGGTTGGGCTTCATTATAGGTGCTATTTCGCCGCATTCGTTATAATGTGTCTCATAGCAATGCTCATGATCCAACCCTATAGATGGCTGAAGTTTTAGGTCCAAAGGTGTGAAAAGAGATTGGCATTTGTTCTTTAACACGCTATTCTCGGAATTTCAACTTTTGAGAAGCAGATAATCCCCGTAAGACGCTTCCGAGCCTCTACTTTGCAAAGTTGGTTTTCACTTGCTTAGCCTTCACCGGTTCCACTATTCGCGGTATATTGGGGCGCTTTCATGGATCAACGTGATTGGGGGTCCGATTTACACCGACGTACCAAGAGATGATTTTGCAAGCGGCTTAAAGTGTGGATGGAAGTCGGTATTGCTTTTATCGTCGATTGGTTTATTTGAAGCTCAACTAAGAAATTGCAGACTTATCAACCTGAGGGAATGGCAAATTTAGCCATCCTCGCCCAAGCTTTTTTTTTGCTAGCATCCAAATGGTTCAAAAGACTTTGGGTGGGGATAACGCTTTCAACTTTGATCACAATTGGAATGTCGATATGGATTTCAACGATATCATATCTCCGCAAATTTCCGTGACGGTTTAGGGATGCTTTTTGGAGTTTTCTTCTTTTGTTTTGTTGAATATTTTTGTTAATTGCTCTCATAATCAATTAACTAAAATTTATGTTTTTTTATTAAAACAAGTATAAAAACATGTCAAACAAATACATTTAAATTAAACGAAATATTTGTTTTTATCTTGAATGTTAATCAAATTAATCGAAATTTTATGTCTTGAAACACTACAAGTCTTGTAAGTAATACATAATTAACACAAAACATTAATTATTAAGTTTGGTTAATTACCCAATTTTGAACCAAATTAGTCGACAACCAAAATTCCAAAAAATAATTAATCAACTCCATTTGAATTAAATTCGGTCACCAATCGATTAACCTAATTAGATCGCTTTGACCAATTAATTGATTTTAATCGAAATTTGAACACTCTAAATTAGCCACCAACTTTACTAAAAATTAACAAATGACTAACTTTTAAAACAAAAAAGTAATTCAATTTATTTTAAAATAAAATAAAAATTCACTTGCAACGAAATTTTAATTAACAATTTAATTTTTTATTATTTTATCAATAGTTATTATTTAAAAAATCATTGCTTAAATATTTAAAATTTTAATATATATTTAAAACTTCACATAGAAAAATTGTTCTTGGCACGTGATAATGGATTCCTATAAAGCTCACAATAAAGACAACATACCTTAAAATAATTCCTTGATTTTGCTTTTGTTGATGGTCCATCTATCATGATTTAACAAATAGGTGAAGTATATTATAGACCCATCTAATTCCATTCAAAAACCAAATATCATGTATGTTTTAATATTTATATAATATTTGTATATTCATCTTATATTAATATTGTTTTATCGTATTTAAAATTTTAAAAATAGTTAATATAAAATTTGATATCTGAATTTAATTTAGTTTTAATGTTCAATTTGATACTCAAATCAAATGACATCATGTGGCCTTATGAATATTTGACATGTATTAGACATTGAAGCTTAAACTTAAGTATTTAAATGGGACAAAGAAAAACTTAAATAATATCAAATTAAAAAATATTTTGGTATCAAATTGATCAATAAAACTAAATTTGTACCAAATTAAATATCGAAATCAAATTTAAATACAAAATAATATATTAACCCTTTTAAAAATATAATATTTTTGGAAGATGTCAAACTAGCATCGTGGTATTTAAATACAAAATAATATATTATACCTTGGACAAGTAATTTCATAATTCATTTTCATAATTTGAAACTGCCATCAGCTTCTTTTCATGAGAAAGGATGATTAAAGATCATGAAGAAAAATAAAATGACATGTCAAAATTTAAATATCAAGCTTGTTGCATTTTTATAATCTACAGCTTTTTCAAGTGAGCTCCCATGATGTTTGTAATGCATGTAACCAAAGGGCATACCTTTATAATAAGCAGCTTGAGTTGGCATAAACATTTGTAAACATCAGTCTAATGCTGTTTGTATAACTAAAAAACTTTAAAAAACATACAAAATAGAGTAGCAATGAAGAAAAATATAGACTTTTAACCCAAAAGTAAAATACACACACAACCATAAAGTTCGAGTAAATCAAGCCATGTCTTCAAAAGAGAAAACCAAACAATTTCTGATTCCTAAAAGAAACATGGTAACACGGGAACAAGCATGACATTTCTAGCTCTTCACATTGAATAAATAAACAATAAAATCAACTCAACTCAACATAAACATTATATATAACTAAAAACAAACAAATAAAACTATAAGCAAGAGGAAAGGGGGCAAGTACCGAAGGAGTTTGAATCCCAAGCTCTTGACCTCATTTTAGGCATGAAGGTAGTGTGATCCCATGGCAAAACGTAAAGAAAGCCAGCACAACATAAATAACTATATAGGAGGATTATTAGAGCAACCTTTAACTGCAAAAGCAAGTTAGTGAGAGATAAATTTATCTAATCCTTAGTACTCCTCAAAGCTTCACAACAAGCATCAATAACTTCGGAATCAGTATAAAAATCGTTATAGCGGATCGCTCAACTTGGAGTCCATAATGCTCAACAATTATCTCAAGCAAAGTCTGCCAACTCGATTCGAATGATACTGCAGATATGCCCATACTATACTATAGAAATAAAAAGAATCAGCAAAACTACATTTTCTATATTATGTTTTTTAGTAAACAAGAGCACGCTGGGGTCAAGAAGTTGAAATGAAATTAGGAGAAACCTTCAATAAGAAAAATTAATTAGCATAATAGAATTCTTGGCATTTGACCATTTTGACTAGAGGACCAAAAGCAAACATTGAAATTATTTCGAATTGATTTTCCAATTTGTTTCTTGAAACAAATTGCTGATGACAAACTGTAATGATCGTCGTCCTTTTAAGCAACTTTGTTTAGTCTCACTTTATTCAAAATCGATTCCATTTATTATGAAAATCATACCATTTTCCCATCCTTCTTCCTTCTCTTTCTAAGTTTGGGGTCAAGAAGTTGAAAATGAAATTAGGAAAACCTTCAATAAGAAAATTAATTAGCATAATAGAATTCTTGGCATTTGACTATTTTGTCTAGAGGACCAAAAGCAAACAATTGAAATTCATTTCGAATTGATTTATCAATTTGTTTCTTGAAACAAATTAAACCTATAAAATGATGTCCTTTTAACCTTTGTTCTTTTAGTCATCACTCATTCAAATCGTTCCATTTCATTATGAAAATACGGTACCATTTTCCCATCCTTCTTCCCTCCCTCTAAGTTTGGGGTCAAGAAGATGAAAATGAAATTAGGAGAAACCTTCAATAAGAAAAATTAATTAGCATAATAGAATTCTTGGCATTTGACCATTTTGACTAGAGGACCAAAAGCAAACAATTGAAATTCATTTCGAATTGATTTTCCAATTTGTTTCTTGAAACAAATTAAACCACATTAATGAGTTCCTTTTAAGCAACCGTTCTTTGCGTCATCCTCTTTACAAAATCTGATTCCATTTACATTATGAAATCGTACCATTTTCCCATCCCTTCTTCCCTCCTCAAGTTTGGGGTCAAGAAGATGAAAATGAAATTAGGAAAACCTTCAATAAGAAAAATTAATTAGCATAATAGAATTCTTGGCATTTGACCATTTTGACTAGAGGACCAAAAGCAAACAATTGAAATTCATTTCGAATTGATTTTCCAATTTGTTTCTTGAAACAAATTTGACAAAATTGTCATGACCGTAAATCCTTTTAAGCAACTTTGTTCTTTTGAGCATCACTCTTTAAAAATGGTTCCTTTTTATGAAAATCGACCATTTTCCCATCCTTCTTCCTTCTCCTCTAAGTTTGGGGTCAAGAAGATGAAAATTAAATTAGGAGAAACCTTCAATAAGAAAAATTAATTAGCATAATAGAATTCTTGGCATTTGACCATTTTGACTAGAGGACCAAAAGCAAACAATTGAAATTCATTTCAATTGATTTTCCAATTTGTTTCTTGAAACAAATTGAAAGATTTTAATGATTGTCCTTTTCGCCTTTGTTGTTTTGCCATTCTCATTAAAACGTCCATTTACATTATGAAAATCGGTACCATTTTCCCATCCCTTCTTCTCTCTCTATGTTTGGGGTCAAGAAGATGAAAATGAAATTAGGAGAAACCTTCAATAAGAAAAATTAATTAGCATAATAGAATACTTGGCATTTGACCATTTTGACTAGAGGACCAAAAGCAAACAATTGAAATTCATTTCAATTGATTTTCCAATTTGTTTCTTGTAACAAATTAAACCCAGTATAATGGTCGTCCTTTTAAGCACCATGCGGGAGTCTTCACTTTCTGTTTGAAAATCTGTAGCATTTTCTCATCCTTTCTTCCTTCCTCTCTATCTTATTTCTCCTTCTTCCTTCCATTCTCTCTTCTTCTTCTTCTTCTTAGGACGAAGAAAATCTTGGCCACCTATCTGAACAACCCCCAACCAAAAAATTGATCGATCCTCTAATTCTCCTCATCTATTTTGAAGTTGCGGTCCCTATGGAGAAAAGCCGGTCAGTGGGACCCCTTGGCCCCGGCTTCCTCTTCTTTCCTTTTTATCGGGCGTCCTTGAAGCCTCATCACGGTGAGCTTTCTACTACTTTTCATGGTAACGGAGGCCGTTATTTGGGCTGAACGTCGTTCGGTCCATTCTGGGTTCTGATGAGATCTTTGAAGTTCTTGAGTGGTGTCATTAACATCGACTTTCCCGTTCTGCGTGGACTACAGAAGATCATTCATCCTTTGGAGTTGGGGTGGCCTCGCCCATCTCTTTTATTTCCATCTGGTATTATCTTTTGTAAAATATCGGATTAGCCATCGTTGGTTGGGCCGTTTTTTGGCGTTATTTCCTTTGCCTTTTGTTATAATGTCTCTCATAGCAATGCCCAAATCCAACCCCATAGATGGGAGTTTAGGTCCAAAGGTTTGAAAAAGATTGGCATTTGTTCTTCAACACGCTTTTAGGAATTTCAACTTTTGGGAAGTAGATAATCCCGGAAGACGTTTCTCGAGCTCTTTTGTGGCGTGGTTTTCTTGCTTAGCCTACTTGGTTCCACTATTCCGGTTATTGAAATTTTTTCGTGGATCAACGTGATTGGGGCGGATTTCATCTTTTTTTTGAAATGATTGCGGCAAGTGGCTAAAAGTGTGGATGGAAGTCGGTCTTTGTTTTATCGGATTGGCTTATTTGAAGCTCAACTAAGCATTGCTTATCAACTGGAGGAATGGCAAATTTAGCCATCACCTTAAGCTTTTTAGGATCCAAATGGTTCAACACTCCTTGGGTGGGATCTGCTTTCAACTTTGATCACAATTGGAATGTCGTATATGGATTTCAACGATATCATATCCTCCAAATTTCCTCGGTTTAGGGATGCTTTTGGAGTTTTCTTCTTTTATTTGGTTGAAATATTTTGGTTAATTTTAGTTAACGAATTAACTGAAATTTATGTTTTTTTTTTAAAACAAGTATAAAACATGTCAAACAAATATATTTAAATTAAAAATATTTGTTTTATCTTGAATGTTAATCAAATTAATCGAAATTTTATGTCTTGAAACACTACAAGTCTTGAAAGTAATACATAATTAACACAAAACATTAATTATTAAGTTTGGTTAATTACCCAATTTTGAACCAAATTAGTCGATAACCAAAATTCCAAAAAATAATTAATCAACCTCGATTGAATTAAATTGGTCAGATCGATTAACCTAATTAGATCATTTTGACCAATTAATTCGATTTTAAAAATTTTGAACACTCTAAATTAGCCACCAACTTTTTAAAAATTAACAAATGACTAACTTTTAAAACAAAAAAATAATTCAATTTATTTTAAAAATAAAATAAAAGTCACTTGCATGAAATTTTAATTAACAATTTAATTTTTATTACTTTATCAATAGTTATTATTTAAAAATCATTGCTTAAATATTTAAAATTTTAATATATATTTAAAACTTCACATAGAAAAATTGTTCTTGGCAATAATGGATCCCATAAAGCTCACAATAAAGACAACATACCTTAAAATAATTCCTTGATTTTGCTTTTGTTGATGGTCCATCTATCATGATTTAACAAATAGGTGAAGTATATTATAGACCTATCTAATTCCATTCAAAACCAAATATCATGTATGTTTTAATATTTATATAATATTTGTATATTTCTTATATTAATATTGTTTTATCGTATTTAAAATTTTAAAAATAGTTAATATAAAATTTGATATCGAATTTAATTTAGTTTTAATGTTCAATTTGATACTCAAATCAAATGACATCATGTGGCCTTATGAATATTTGACATGTATTAGACATTGAAGCTAAACTTAAGTATTTAAATGGGACAAAGAAAAACTTAAATAATATCAAATTAAAAATATTTTGGTATCAAATTGATCAATAAAACTAAATTTGCACCAAATTAAATATAAATCAAATTTAAATACAAAATAATATATTAACCCTTTTAAAAATATAATATTTTTGGAAGATGTCAAACTACATCGTATATTTCAATACAAAATAATATATTACCCCTTGGACAAGTAATTTCATAATTCATTTTCATAATTTGAAAAACTTTCATGAGAAAGGATGTTTAAAGATCATGAAGAAAATAAAATGACATGTCAAAATTTAAATATCAAGCTTGTTGCATTTTTACAATCTCACTTTTCAAGTGAGCTCCATGATGTTTGTAATGCATGTAACCAAAGGGCATACCTTGATAACAAGCGGTTGAGTTGGCATAAACATTTGTAAACATCGGTCTAATCTTGTTTGTATAACAAAAAAACTTTAAAACATACAAAATAGGAGTAGCAATGAAGAAAAATATAGACTTTTAACCCAAAAGTAAAACACACACACCATAAAGTTCGAGTAAATCAAGCCATGTCTTCAAAAGAAAACCAAACAATTTGAATTCCTAAAAGAAACATGGTAACAGGGAAAACATGACATTTCTAGCTCTTCACATTGAATAAATAAACAATAAAATCAACTCAACTCAACATAAACATTATATATAACTAAAACAAACAAATAAAACTATAAGCAAGAGGAAGGGGCAAAATCGAAGGAGTTTGAATCCCACTCTTGACCTCATTTAGGCATGAAGGTAGTGTGATCCCATGGCAAAAAGAAAGGGCACAACATAAATAACTATTAGGAGGATTATTAGAGCAACCGCAATATGCAAAGCAAGTTAGTGAGAGATAAATTCATCTAATCCTAGTACCTTATAGCTTCAAACAAGCATCAATAACAACGGGAATCGAAAGGAAAAAATCGTTATAGCGGATTTTCAACTTGGAGTCCATAATGCTCAACAATTATCTCAAGCAAACGCCCGATTGAGAATGATACTAGATATGCGGTCATCACTATACTATAGAAATAAAAAGGAAGCAAAACTCACCTTTTCTATACTATGTTTTTTAGTAAACAAGAGCAAGTTTGGGGTCAAGAAGTTGAAAATGAAATTAGGAGAAACCTTCAATAAGAAAAATTAATTAGCATAAAAGAATTTTGGAATTTGACCATTTTGACTAGAGGACCAAAAGCAAACAATTGAAATTCATTTCGAATTGATTTTCCAATTTGTTTCTTGTAACAAATTAATGGAAACTATAATGACCCGTCAAGCACCTGTCTTTTGATCTCACTTTTTTTAAAATCTGATAGCATTTTTCCATCCCTTTTCCTTCTCTCTCTCTCTTATTTCTCCCTTCCTTCCATTCTCTCTTCTCTTCTTTCTTCTTGACATGGAAGAAAAAATCTTAACCACCCATCTGAAAAACCCCAACCACGCAAAAAATTGACTCGATCCTCTAATTTTCCTCATCTATTTTGAAGTTGGCGGTCCCTATTGAGAAGTCTTGGTAGTCAGTTTCGGGACCCTCTTGGCCCTTGGGCTTCCACCTCTTTCCTTTTATCCGGGCGTCCTGAAGCTCTCATCATGAGCTTTCTACTACTTTTCATGGTACGGAGGCCGTTATTTGGGCTGCGTGCGTTCGGTCCATTCTGGGTCCGATGGGATCTTTGAAGTTCTTGAGTTGTGTCATTAACATAGACTTTCCCGTTTCTGCGTGGACTACGGAAGATCATTCATCCTTTGGAGTCGGGGTGGCCTCCCACATCTCTTTTGATTTAGGTATTATCTTTTGTAAACTATCGGGATTAGCCATCCTTGGTTGGGCCAGTTTTTGGCGTTATTTCTTTCCCATTCGTTATAATGTCTCTCATAGCAATGCCCAAGATCCAAACCCATAGATGGTGAGTTTGGTCGAAAGGTGTGAAAAAGATTGGCATTTGTTCTTCAACACTTTGGAAGAATTTTGGGAATAATCCCAAGGCGTTTCCTCGAGCTCTTGTGGGGTGGTTTTCACCTTATACGGTTCCACTATTGGGTTATTGGGGCTATTGGTGGATCAACGTGATTGGGGTTTGGATTTCATCTTGGGTGAGATGATTGCGACAAGTGGCTAAAAGTGTGGATAAAGTCGGTCTTTGTTTTATCGTGATTGGCTTATTGAAGCTCAACTAAGCGGTAGTGCTTATCAAGCTGGAGGAATGGCAAATTTAGCCATCCCCAAGCTTTTGCTGAGATCCAAATGGTTCAACACTCCTTGGGTGGGGATTTCTTTCAACTTTGATCACAATTGGAATGTGTATATGGATTTCAAGATATCATATTGTGAAAAATAAAATAGAATAAAATAAATAAAAATAAAGAACACATAAATTTTACGTGAAACCCTTTGGAAAAAAACCACGGCGGAGGAGAAGAAAATTCACTATGTCGAAAAATTTTACTCAAATACAAGAGGAATAGACTATGTCTATTTATAGGCTTAAAGCCATATTCTAGTAAGGATTGAAACACCTTATCCTAATCAATATAAAATAGATGGAGTTTAATAAGGTTTAAAACCTTATTCTAAAATAAAATAAAAAGTCTAGTTCTATATGGATTTTACTTTTTTTTATTTTCCATTATTTTATTTAAATAAAATTTGGGTCACTTAATTCTAACAATCTTCACCTTGACACAAATTCTCAATGAACAAGTTCTTCATCCGAACTTTCAATAAACAAGTTCTTCACCCTTCCAAAAACCCTTAAGGGTTTAACTTCAACAATGAACACCAACCAAGTCTAAGCAATGCTCAAACTTGGTTATAGGAAGTGACTTAGTCATCATATCTGCGGATTTTCATGAGTGCTAATTTTGCTCACAACAATATCACCACGAGCAATAATATCACGAACAAAATGATACCGAATATCAATGTGTTTTGTTCTCTCATGAAACATTTGATCTTTTGTAAGAAAGATGGCACTCTTTGTCACAAAATCATGCTTGATTTGAAGGTCTTCATTGAGTTCACTAAATAGTCCCTTCAACCAAATAGCTTCTTTACAAGCCTCGATGTCGCCATGTACTCGAGACTTGGTGGTAGACAAAGCGGTTAGTTTGCAAAGTGGCTTTCCAACTAATTGCACAACCTCCAGATTGTAAAGCGTAACCTATGAGAGATCTTCTTCTATCAAGGTCTCCGCAAAATCAGCATCAACATACCCTATAACTCCATCTTTAGTTCTTCCAAACTGTAAGCAAACATTAGTAGTGCCTCGTAAGTATCTTAAAATCCACTAAGCGCTTTCCGGTGTTCTTTACGAGATTCGCCATGTATCACGCTAAGCGCCTTGTTGCATATGATAAATACGGGCGTGAACAAACCATAGCATACATGAGAGATCCTCTTGTACTAGAGTATGGAACATGTGACATGTACTCAATCTCATTATCGATTGAGGAGATAAGGCGATGAAAGTCTGAAATGGGTGCTAAAGGAGTACTAACGAGCTTAGCCTCTGCATATTGAACACGCAAAGAACTTTCTCAATGTACCCTTGACTTAGGTACAATTTACTTGCTTTTCTATCTACGAGAATCTCCATACCAAGTATCTTCTTTCTGGTCCTAAATCTTTCATCTCAAATTCTTCACTTAGTTGGGCTTTAACCTTTCTTATCTCTCTTTTATCTTTTCTTGCTATCAACATGTCATCAACATAAAAGTAGATACACAAAAGAACCATCAACATTTTTCTTAAAATAGACACAAGCATCAAAACTACTTCTTTTGAAATCATGAGAAGTCATAAAGGAATCAAACCTCTTGTACCATTGTCTTGGTATTGTTTCAAACCGTAAAGGACTTTTTGACAAGCAAACATAGTCCTCTTTCGAGACTATAAAACCCTCGGTTGTTGCATGTAAATATCTTCCTCAAGTTCTCCATGCAAAAATGCGGTTTTACATCTAATGCTCAAGCTCCAAATCATGCATGGCACAATACCAAGCAAAGCTCGAATCGAACTATGTAACAAGCTGGAGAGAACACATCGTGAAGTCCACTCGGAATTTGTGTAACCCTTTGCAACAAGCCTTGCTTTATATCTGGTTCTTCAACTCCGAGTCCCTTCTTTCTTTTAAACACCCATTTACAACGAATAGCCTTTTTACCTTTAGGAAGTTTTACAAGATCCCATGTTACTTTTTTGTGGAGTGATTCCATCTCCTCTTGCATAGCAAACATCCACTTTTACGAGTCTTCCTGACTAATCGCCTCGAATAATTAAATGGCTCTTGATTAGTATCTATATCTTACCACATTTAAAGCATAAGCAACTAGATCAACCTCGGCATACTTCTTTGGAGGTTTAATTTCTCTTCTTGTCCTTTTTGGCGATAGAGTATTGCGGTGAAGAAGCAACTCTATTCTCAATTTTGTCTTGGCTTGAGGAGTTGATTACGTATATCGATGCTCCACCTTTTGGTTTTCTTTATTGGAAGAGTCTTTAAGAGATAAGTTAGGTAGCATAGCGGTTTCATCAAAAACAACATCTCGCTAATCACAACTTTTCTATTTTCAGGACACCATAACTTATAGCCTTTTACACCACTTTATAACCAAGAAGCATTTAATGGATCTCGGTTCCAATTTTCCATTATCAACATGAGCATCGCGGAACACCCAAAAATCTTTAAATCGAATAATTAGCGGATTACGGACCATACCTCTTGTGGAGTCTTTTCTCAATGGCAGCGGATGGAGATCGGTTGATCAAAAACATGCGATGAAACTTACGCCCAAATGACTTGTAAGTTGGCATTTGACAACATACATCGAACCTTCTCCATGATCGTTCTGTTCATTAGATTACGCAACGCCGTTTTCTTGTGGAGTATGATCATCAAGTGTCTCATGATCCTTCGACTTGCACAATCTATTAAACTCATCGAGCAGAACTCTAAGCCATTATGCATGCGGAGGTATTTTATCATTTTCCGTCTGTTTTTCAATCATAATTTTCCAAGACTTAAATGTGGAAAACACATCGCTTTTACGCTTGGAAGAACGCCCAAACTTTTACGGAAAATCATCAATAAAGGTTAGCATATAATTAGCTCCACCTCTCGAAGGTACTCTGGCCCCCACGGATCGGAATGGATATACTCCAACGTTTCCTCGTGTTATGGATTCCTCTAGTGAATCGAACTCTCTTTTGCTTCCCAAAACATGCCAGAAATTGGTTTGCAAATTCCTTGCCCATTA
>NW_026440401.1:0-2500 GCF_025698485.1 Gossypium arboreum
CTTCTGGATAGGTATCCTACATCTGAACTGAATTCTTTCTGGTTAAAGAATCTCTTTCTAGTTGCTCTGGAACAATTAGGAGATTCTCTAGAAGAAATACGGGGTTCTGCTTTTGGCGGCAACATGCTATGGGGTGGTGGTCCCGCTTATGGGGTCAAATCAATACGTTCTAAGAAGAAATATTTGAATATCAATCTCATCGATATCATCGATCTCATAAGTATCATACCAAATCCCATCAATCGAATCATTTTTTCGAGAAATACGAGACATCTAAGTCATACAAGTAAAGAGATCTATTCATTGATAAGAAAAAGAAAAAACGTGAGCGGTGATTGGATTGATGAGAAAATAGAATCCTGGGTCGCGAACAGTGATTCGATTGATGATAAAGAAAGAGAATTCTTGGTTCAGTTCTCCACCTTAACGACAGAAAAAAGGATTGATCAAATTCTATTGAGTCTGACTCATAGTGATCATTTATCAAAGAATGACTCTGGTTATCAAATGATTGAACAACCGGGACCAATTTACTTACGATACTTAGTTGACATTCATAAAAAGTATCTAATGAATTATGAGTTCAATACATCCTGTTTAGCAGAAAGGCGGATATTCCTTGCTCATTATCAGACAATCACTTATTCACAAACTTCGTGTGGGGCTAATAGTTTTCATTTCCCGTCTCGTGGAAAACCCTTTTCGCTCCGCTTAGCCCTATCTCCCTCTAGGGGTATTTTAGTGATAGGTTCTATAGGAACCGGACGATCCTATTTGTTCAAATACCTAGCGACAAACTCCTATGTTCCTTTCATTACAGTATTTCTGAACAAGTTCCTGGATAACAAGCTTAAAGGTTTTCTTATTGATGATATCGATATTGATGATAGTGACGATATTGATGCTAGTGACGATATTGATGCTAGTGACGCTATTGATGATAGTGACGCTATTGATCGTGACCTTGATACGGAGCTGGAGCTTCTAACTATGATGAATGCGTTAACTATGGATATGATGTCGGAAATAGACCGATTTTATATCACCCTTCAATTCGAACTAGCAAAAGCAATGTCTCCTTGCATAATATGGATTCCAAACATTCATGATCTGGATGTGAATGAGGCGAATTACTTATCCTCGGTCTATTAGTGAACTATCTCTCCAAGGATTGTGAAAGATGTTCCACTAGAAATATTCTTGTTATTGCTTCGACTCATATTCCCCAAAAAGTGGATCCCACTCTAATAGCCCCGAATAAATTAAATACATGTATTAAGATACGAAGGCTTCTTATTCCACAACAACGAAAGCACTTTTCACTCTTTCATATACTAGGGGATTTCACTTGGAAAAGAAAATGTTCCATACTAATGGATTCGGGTCCATAACCGTGGGTTCCAATGCACGAGATCTTGTAGCACTTACCAATGAGGCCCTATCGATTAGTATTACACAGAAGAAATCAATTATAGACACTAATACAATTAGATCTGCTCTTCATAGACAAACTTGGGATTTGCGATCCCAGGTAAGATCGGTTCAGGATCATGGGATCCTTTTCTATCAGATAGGAAGGGCTGTTGTACAAAATGTACTTCTAAGTAATTGCCCCTTAGATCCTATATCTATCTATATGAAGAAGAAATCATGTAACGAAGGGGATTCTTATTTGTACAAATGGTACTTCGAGCTTGGAACGAGCATGAAGAAATTAACGATACTTCTTTATCTTTTGAGTTGTTCTGCCGGATCGGTCGCTCAAGACCTTTGGTCTCTACCCGGACCCGATGAAAAAAATGGGATCACTTCTTATGGGTTCGTTGAGAATGATTCTGATCTAGTTCATGGCCTATTAGAAGTAGAAGGCGCTCTGGTGGGATCCTCACGGACAGAAAAAGATTGCGGTCAGTTTGATAATGATCGAGTGACATTGCTTCTTCGGTCCGAGCCGGGGAATCCCTTATATATGATGCAAAATGGATCTTGTTCTATCGTTGATCAGAGAAATCTCTATGAAAAATACGAATCGGAGTTTGAAGAAGGGGAAGGAGAAGGAGTACTCGACCCGCAACAGATAGAGGAGGATTTATTCAATCACATAGTTTGGGCTCCTAGGATATGGCGCCCTTGGGGCTTTCTATTTGATTGTATCGAAAGGCCAAATGAATTGGGATTTCCCTATTGGGCCGGGTCATTTCGGGGCAAGCGGATCATTTATGATGAAAAGGATGAGCTTCAAGAGAATGATTCGGCGTTCTTGCAGAGTGGAACCATGCAGTACCAGGCACGAGATAGATCTTCCAAAGAACAAGGCTTTTTTCGAATAAGCCAATTCATTTGGGATCCTGCGGATCCACTCTTTTTCCTATTCAAAGATCAGCCCTTTGTCTCTGTGTTTTCACACCGAGAATTCTTTGCAGATGAAGAGATGTCAAAGGGGCTTCTTACTTCCCAAACAGATCCTCCTACATCTATATATAAACGCTGGTTTATCAAG
>NW_026440401.1:20000-35000 GCF_025698485.1 Gossypium arboreum
GCAAAATCGACGAAACAGAAAAGCTACGAGTGACTGGAAAGAAAAAAAAAAAAAATAAAGGGCGAATTCCACTTTCGTTTTAAAGAGACATACTATAAAAATAGACCGGTTTATGAAACTTCTTATCTGGATGGGAATCAAGAAAGTTCGAAGTTAGAAATATTAAAAAAAAAAGAAGATAAATATTTATTATGGATTGAAAAACCTCTTGTGACACTTCTTTTTGATTCTAAACGATGGAATCGACCTTTGCGATATATAAAAAATGACCGGGTTGAAAATGCTATAAAAAATGAAATGTCACAATATTTTTTTTATACATGTCAAAGTGATGGAAAAGAAAAAATATCTTTTACGTATCCACCCAGTTTAGCAACTTTTGGGGAAATGATACAAAAAAAAATATATTTTTTCACACCAGAAAAATGGTTTTCTGATGAATTGTATACTGATTGGAGTTTTATCAATGAACTAAAAAGAAGAAATTTGAGTAAGGAGTTTATAAAAAGAGTCGAATCTTTAGATAAGGAATCTTTTGATCTGGGCATACTTGAAAAAAGGACTCGATTCTCTAATAATGAAACTAAACGAGAATACTTGCCTAAACTATATGATCCTTTCTTGCATGGACCCTACCGCGGAAGAATCAAAAAATGGGGTTCCCCTTTAAGCATAAATCAAACTTATAAAAAAAAAAACACGGATCCATTTTGGATAAATAAGATTCATGCTCTACTTCTTACTACTGATTATCACGACCTTGAACAGACACTAGATACACTCAATATAAAATCATTAGCAACAGAAAAAGAACTCTCTTTATTGACATTGACAGAAGATGAACAGGGAAATATCGATTCCGAGGATCGAGTCAAAATTTTGAAATTTTTATTCAATATAGTTATAACTAATCCCAACAATCAAACAATTAGAAAAAAATCTATTGGAATAAAAGAAATAAGTAAAAAAGTTCCTCGATGGTCATACAAATTAATCGACGATTTAGAACAACAGGAGGGAGAAAACGAGGAAAATGTAACAGCAGAGCATGAAATTCGTTCAAGAAAATCCAAGCGCGTCGTGATTTTTACTAATAACCAGGCAAACGCCGATACTTATACTAATACCAAGGATGCTAATGATCCTGATCAAACAGACGAAGTGGCTTTGATACGCTATTCGCAACAATCGGATTTTCGGCGCGACATAATAAAGGGTTCCATGCGTGCCCAAAGGCGTAAAACAATTACTTGGGAGCTGTTTCAAGCAAATGTACATTCCCCCCTTTTTTTGGACAGAGTAGACAAACCACTCTTTTTTTCTTTTGATATTTCTGGACCGCTGAAACGAATATCTCGAAATTGGATATGTAAAACAAAGAATCAAAATTTCTGATTATACAGAAAAAAGATCGAGAAAAAGACGAGGCCAAAAGAAAAATACAAAAAGAGAGAAAATGAGGATAGAAATAGCAGAAGCTTGGGATAGTCTTTTACTTGCTCAAGTAATAAGGGGCTCCGTGTTAATAACCCAATCAATTCTTAGAAAATATATTATATTACCTTCACTGATAATAGTTAAAAACATTGCCCGTATGTTATTATTTCAATTTCCTGAGTGGTCTGAGGATTTAACGGATTGGAATCGAGAAATGCATGTTAAATGCACTTATAATGGTGTTCAATTATCCGAAACAGAATTTCCAAAAAACTGGTTAACAGACGGTATTCAGATAAAGATCCTATTTCCTTTTTGCCTGAAACCTTGGCACAGATTTAAACTACAACCCTCTCATAAAGATCCAATGAAAAAAAAGAAAGGTCAAAAGAATGATTTTTGCTTTTTAACAGTTTGGGGAATGGAAACTGAACTACCTTTCGGCTCTCCTCGAAAACGGCGTTCGTTTTTTGAGCCTATTTTTAAAGAACTAAAAAAAAAATAAAAAATGGAAAACGAAATGTTTTATAGCTTTAACAATTTTAAAAGAAAAAACTAAATTGTTTCGAAAAGCTTCAAAAGAAACAAAAAAATGTATCACTCAAAGCATTCTATTTCTAAAAGGAATAATAAAAGAACTTTCAAAAATAAATCCAATTCCATTTTTTGGGTTGAGAGAACCATATGAATTGGGCGAAACTAAAAAGGATTCGATAATCAGTAATAAGATGATTCACAAATCATCCCTTCAAATTCAATCTATGGCGTGGACAAATTATTCATTAACCGAAAAAAAAATAAAAGATCTGACTAAGAGAACAAACACAATCAAAAATCAAATACAAAAAATTCTAATTATAAAAGACAAGAAAAACGAATTTCTAACTCAAGAAATAAATAGTAGTTCTAACAAAATAAGTTATCAGGATAAAATATTAGAATCATCAAAAAAATTTTGGCAAATAGTAAAAAGAAGAAATATTCGATTAATCCGGAAATTCTATTTTTTTATAAATTTTTTCATTGAAAAGATATACATGGATATTCTTCTATATATCATTAATATTCCAAGAACCAATACCCAACTTTTTCTTGAATCAACAAAAAAAATGATTGAGAACTTCATTCACAATAATGAAGCAAATCAAGAAAGAATTAATAAAACAACTAAAAATACAACTCATTTTATTTCAACTATAAAAACCTCACTTTCTTCACTTTCTAATATTAGTATTAGAAATAAAAATGAAAAAGCTTTTTGTGACTTATCCTCCCTCTCACAAGCATATGTATTTTACAAATTATCACAAACCCAAGTTATTAGTTTTTATAAATTCAAACCTATCCTTCAATATCATGGAACATCTCTTTTTCTTAAAAATGAAATAAAAGATTATTTTGAAGAACGGGGAGTATCTCATTCCAGATTAAGACATCATTATGGGTTAAGACAGAAAATTGTTTGGCATTCTGGAATGAATGAATGGAAAAACTGGTTAAGGAGTCGTTATCAATACGATTTAGTTCAGAATAGATGGCTAAAATTAGGACCAGGACAATGGCGAAATAGAGTCAATCAACACTATCTGGCTCAAAATAAACATTTAACAAAATGGGATTCAGATGAAAAAGAAAGATTAATTCATTACGAAAAAAAATGATTTTCAAGCGAACTCATTACTAACTCAAGAATATAAACTGAATCAAGAACAAAAATATAAAAATCTAATTTTAAAAACACTATGGATATGATTTTTATCATATAAATCTATTAATTATCAAGATAAGAGGACCCGTATGCTTATGGATCACCATTCCAAGTAAATAAGAGGAAGAGAGTTCTTATCATTACAACATGGATAAACAAAATTTTTTTGATACACTGAGGGATATCCCCATCCATAATTATCTAGGAGAAGGCGATATCCTAGATGCTATGGGGAATTTTTCGCACAGAAAGTTTTTTAATTGGAGAATTCTTGATTTTTGTCTTAGAAATAAGGTCGATATTGAGTCCTGGGTCGATACCAGTACCAAGAGTAAGAAAAATATTAAGACTGTGGTTAAGAATTATCAAATAATTGATAAAATGGACCTTTTTTATTTCACAATTTATCAAGATCAAGAAAGCAACCCATCCAATAAAAAAGGAAGCCATTTTGATTGGATGGGACTGAATGAAGAAATACTAAGTCATCCTATACCGAATCTAGAACTTTGGTTCTTCCCAGAATTTGTGCTGCTATATAATGCATATAAGGTTAAACCATGGATCATACCAATAAAATTACTTCTTTTCAATTTTAATGGAAATAGGAACATTAATAAAAATATTATTGAAAATAAAAAAGGACTCCTTATAGCACCAAACGAAAAACAAATTATTGGATTAGAGAATCGAAATCAAGAAGAAAAAGAACCCATAGGTGAAGGGGGTCTTGTATCAGATGCACAAAAACAAGGAAATTTTAAATCCGTTCTCTCAAACCAAGAAAAAGATGTTGAAGAAGATTATGATAAATCAGACAAAAAAAACGTAGAAAGAAAAAGCAATACAAGAGCAACACGGAAGCAGAGCTTGATTTCTTCCTAAAAAGGTATTTGCGTTTTCAATTGAGATGGGATGATTCTTTAAATCAAAGAATAATCAATAATATCAAAGTATATTGCCTCCTGCTTAGACTGATAAATCCAAACGAAATTGTTATATCCTCTATTCAACGGGGAGAGATGAATCTGGATATTTTGATGATTCAGAAGGATTTAACTCTTAGAGAATTAATGAAAAAAGGAATATTGATTATCGATCCAGTTCGTCTGTCGGTAAAAATGATGGACAATTTATTCTATATCAAACTATAAGTATTTTGTTGGTTCATAAAATAAACACCAAATTAATCAAAGATACCAAGAAAAAACTATATTGATAAAAATCATTTTATGAATTTATTGCAAGACATCAAAAGATGACTGAAAATAAAGACAAAAATCATTATGATTTGTTTGTTCCTGAAAATATTTTATCCCTAACCACCGGCGAGAATTGCGAATTCAATTTCTTTCAATTCAGGGATAAAAATGGTATGCATAGAAATGCAGTATTTTTAAATAATGTAAAAAACTGTGGTCAAGTTTTGACTAAAAACAAACATCTTGATAGTGATAAAAAGAAACTAATTAAATTAAAGTTCTTTCTTTGGCCCAATTATCGATTAGAAGATTTAGCTTGTATGAATCGATATTGGTTTAATACTAATAACGGCAGTCGTTTCAGTATGATAAGGATCCGTATGTATCCGCGTCTGAAAATTCGTTAATGGTACATTTTAATGGTACATTTTCCCTATATTATGTATGTATCGTGACGGGTATATGAAAACAAATAGATGGTCACAAGGATTGTCTTACATTTTATTCTGATACACGATACTAATTTAATGACATACATATCAATTAGATCGACAAATGAATCAACAAAATCCTCTTATTTGAACTCTAAAATTTTCTCTTTTGTAGAAATCTCTCACTCTTTTGTATCCCTATACGAATCAAATCGAAACCCGGATTGATTAATTTTATTTGAAAACAAATGATAAAGTTCATAACGAACTTAAAATCATCGTGTATATCAAAATGATTGGTATTATTATTACTGATCAGTAAAATTCACATTCAAAAAAAGGGGGAAATTTTTTGGTTTTATGGTAAAAAATTCATTCATCTCAGTTATTTTTCAAGAAAAAAAAGAAGAAAACAGGGGGTCTGCTGAATTTCAAATAGTTAGTTTCACCAATAAGATACGAAGACTTACTTCACATTTGGAATTGCACAAAAAAGACTATTTATCTCAGAGGTCTACGTAAAATTCTAGGAAAACGTCAACGACTGCTATCTTATTTATCAAAGACAAATAAAATACGTTATAAAGAATTAATTGGTGAGTTGGATATTCGGGAATCAAAAAATCGTTAATTTGCAAATTTTGAATTAGTCGATTTATTAGATTTTCATTTTGATGTACTTGTTTTCGTTTTCAACAATTCATGTAAGAATGAATCGAGGAAAAACTTATGAATCTATCAGCTACAGAAAAAGACCTTATGATAGTCAATATGGGGCCTCACCACCCATCAATGCATGGTGTTCTTCGTCTCATCGTTACTCTAGATGGTGAAGATGTTGTTGACTGTGAACCAATATTAGGTTATTTACACAGAGGAATGGAAAAAATTGCGGAAAACCGAACAATTATACAATATTTGCCTTATGTAACGCGTTGGGATTATTTAGCCACTATGTTCACGGAAGCAATAACCGTAAATGGACCAGAACAGTTGGGGAATATTCAAGTCCCTAAAAGGGCCAGCTATATCAGAGTAATTATGTTGGAGTTGAGTCGTATAGCTTCTCATCTATTATGGCTTGGACCTTTTATGGCAGATATTGGTGCACAGACCCCCTTTTTCTATATTTTCAGAGAAAGAGAATTAGTATATGATCTATTCGAAGCTGCCACCGGTATGAGAATGATGCATAATTATTTTCGTATCGGAGGAGTGGCGGCCGATCTACCTTACGGCTGGCTAGATAAATGTTTGGATTTCTGTGATTATTTTTTAACAGGAATTGTTGAATATCAAAAACTTATTACGCGAAATCCTATTTTTTTAGAACGAGTTGAAGGGATAGGCGTTATTGGTGGAGAAGAAGCAATAAATTGGGGTTTATCCGGCCCAATGCTACGAGCATCTGGAATCAAATGGGATCTTCGGAAAGTTGATCATTATGAGTGTTACGACGAATTTGATTGGGAAATCCAGTGGCAAAAAGAAGGAGATTCATTAGCTCGTTATTTAGTCCGAATCAGTGAAATGACGGAATCTATAAAAATAATTCAACAGGCCCTGGAAGGAATTCCGGGTGGTCCCTATGAGAATTTAGAAATCCGATGCTTTGATCGAGAAAGGGATCCAGAATGGAATGATTTTGAATATCGATTCATTAGTAAAAAACCTTCTCCCACATTTGAATTACCGAGACAAGAACTTTATGCGAGAATGGAAGCCCCAAAGGGAGAATTAGGAATTTTTCTGATAGGGGATCAAAGCGGTTTTCCTTGGAGATGGAAAATTCGCCCGCCGGGTTTTATCAATTTGCAAATTCTTCCTCAGTTAGTTAAAAGAATGAAATTGGCTGATATTATGACGATACTAGGTAGCATAGATATCATTATGGGAGAAGTGGATCGTTGAAATGATAATTTATACGACAGAAGTAGAAGATATCAATTCCTTTTACACATTGGAATCTTTAAAAGAGGTCTATGGGATCATATGGATGTTGGTCCCTATTTTGACTCTTGTATTGGGAATCACAATAGGTGTACTAGTAATTGTATGGTTAGAAAGAGAAATATCTGCAGGAATACAACAACGTATTGGGCCTGAATATGCCGGTCCTTTGGGCATTCTTCAAGCGCTAGCAGATGGAACAAAACTGCTTTTCAAAGAAAATATTCTTCCATCTAGAGGCAATACTCGTTTATTTAGTATTGGACCGGCTATAGCAGTCATATCAATTTTACTAAGTTTTCAGTAATTCCTTTTAGCTCTCGCCTTATTTTAGCCGATCTCAATATCGGTATTTTTTTATGGATTGCCATTTCAAGTATTGCTCCCGTTGGACTTCTTATGTCAGGATACGGATCAAATAATAAATATTCCTTTTTAGGTGGTCTGCGAGCTGCTGCTCAATCGATTAGTTATGAAATACCATTAACTCTATGTGTTTTATCAATATCTCTACGTGCGATTCGTTGAACTAGAAACTTTTATTTTACCTATTCCTTTCGTTCTAGAAAATAAGTTGAGTTGATAAACTAAATTAGATAGTTATATATGAGTGAAAGAAAGCAGCTTATAAATTCGCAGTAAATTAAACAAAAAAATAGAATCTCATTTCCTATGTACAAAAGTTAAGTGGAAGAAAACGTAAGCGGAAGAAGTCTTTACCCCAAGACGGGTTGATTAGTCAATCTAGCTTGAAGCGGGCTCAAAAGATCAACCGTATAGAGTTTTCGCTATCCTTTGTATGGATTCCCATACATGTATTGCTAAACAAACGGGGGATTGAACAAAAAACGAGTGGATGGTTAGGAACACCAAAATACATAAAGGATTGGTAATGGAGATTATGTAAATTATATAAAAAGAGACTTCTGGATAACATAAAAAGAATACTAATTGGGGCTTTAAATTCGTAGAAATGACTAGGCAGTACTCCCCATGATTCCGGTCCAGAGTATCCTCCTATCTGCCGATTAAAGTAATGACTATCAGGAACGAAATAATCCTTTACTATTTTTTAGTTTAAGCCCCATTCGTGGTTTTATCAGATCCGAAAGCAGAATAGGAACGAAAAAGAAACAATAAAGAATAAAAAAGAAATCTTTTTTTATTCTTTCTTTCATAGATATAGAGATCTAATCCGTGTCATGATTTATGAGCTAATGGAATGTTTCATTTTTTTCGTAATAGAAAACAATGGGTTGAAATATCTATTGATATTCTACAAGAAGTATTTTATTGAAGGCTTAAGTTATTACTCAACAAATAAAAATTGAAATTATGAATGGGCGAGATCAATTCAGAAGCACTTTTTTTTTATTCTTCAGAATATAGCAGACGGAATTCCATTGGTATAATTTTGGACCTTCAATCTATTTTTCTCTATCTATTCTACAACCATACGAAGATAAATAATACTGATTCGGTCCTAAAATTTATTTGTGACCCACGAGGAGCCGTATGAGGTGAAAATCTCATGTACGGTTTTGGACTAGCGATGTAAACAGTGATGTTATCATCGACTATAATTATCTAACAGTTCAAGTACAGTTGATATAGTTGAGGCGCAATCAAAATATGGTTTTTGGGGATGGAATTTGTGGCGTCAGCCAATAGGGTTTATCGTTTTTCTAATTTCTTCTCTAGCGGAATGCGAGAGATTACCTTTTGATTTACCAGAAGCGGAGGAAGAATTAGTAGCAGGGTATCAAACCGAATATTCAGGTATCAAATTTGGTTTATTTTACGTTGCTTCCTATCTAAATCTATTACTTTCTTCGTTATTTGTAACAGTTCTTTACTTGGGGGGTTGGAATATTTCCATTCCGTACGTATTCGCCCCTGAGCTATTTGAAATAAATAAAATAAATGGAATCATTGGAACGACAATTGGTATCTTTATTACATTAGCTAAAACTTATTTGTTTTTGTTTATTTCTATCGCAACACGATGGACTTTACCTAGGTTAAGAATGGACCAATTATTAAATCTCGGGTGGAAATTTCTTTTACCCATTTCTCTCGGTAATCTATTATTAACAACTTCTTTCCAACTTCTTTCACTGTAAAGAAAAAAAGAATCTGAGATTCATGACTTGGTTCAAACAAGAGAAAGAAACAAACATAAAATTATTCATAGATATTCACGATATGTTCCCTATGGTAACTGGGTTCATGAATTATGGCCACCAAACAGTCCGAGCAGCAAGGTACATTGGTCAAGGTTTCATGATTACCTTATCCCACGCAAATCGTTTACCCGTAACTATTCAATATCCTTATGAAAAATTAATCACATCAGAGCGTTTCCGCGGACGAATCCATTTTGAATTTGATAAATGCATTGCTTGTGAAGTATGTGTTCGTGTATGCCCTATAGATCTACCCGTTGTTGATTGGAAATTTGAAACGGATATTCGAAAAAACGATTGTAATTACAGTATTGATTTCGGAATTTGTATATTTTGTGGTAACTGCGTTGAGTATTGTCCAACAAATTGTTTATCAATGACTGAAGAATATGAACTTTCTACTTACGACCGTCACGAATTGAATTATAATCAAATTGCTTTGGGCCGTTTACCAATGTCAGTAATTGACGATTATACAATTCGAACAATTTTGAATTCAATTCAAAGAAAAACTCAGTAAGTAAACCTCCTGTTCTATTAAAGTAAAGAGAAATTTCCCATTCATTCTTTTAAGGTTCCGTTTTGGTTTAAGTTAAAAGACTGTTTGGTTTGAATTAAAAAAAGAATGAGGCCTTTGGTCAATAAATAAAAATTCAATTACAAATTAACAGGTTGATAAAATTTCGGATTCCTTTTATTGAAAATTAAAATATATTAATATATTCGTAATTATTTCGAAATATATAGTTTCAAAAACAAAATACCCTTTTCTTTTGAACAAAAAGAATCAAAACGAAACTATCAATAATTGTGCTTAGAGCAATTCACGCCTAATAGATTAGGATTTTATTCAATTAGGAACGTATCATAAAAAAAAATTCCTGGTCGGGTCAATAAGATCATGAAAAGCATTTCGATTTATTTATCTCTTATTTTACACAGAATGGATTTGCCTGGACCAATACACGATTTTCTTTTAGTTTTTCTGGGATCGGGTCTTATATTAGGAGGCCTGGGGTGGTATTACTTACCAATCCAATTTATTCTGCCTTTTCATTGGGATTGGTTCTTGTTTGTATATCCTTATTTTATATTCTCTCAAATTCTCATTTTGTAGCTGCTGCCCAGCTCCTTATTTATGTAGGAGCCATAAATGTTTTAATCCTATTTGCTGTGATGTTCATGAATGGTTCAGAATATTATAAAGATTTTAATCTGTGGACCATTGGGAATGGCCTTACTTCGTTGGTTTGTACAAGTATTCTTGTTTCGCTAATTACTACTATATTAGATACATCATGGTACGGGATTATTTGGACTACAAGATCAAATCAAATTATAGAACAAGATTTGATAAGTAATAGTCAACAAATTGGAATTCATTTAGCAACCGATTTTTTTCTTCCATTTGAATTCATTTCAATAATTCTTTTAGTTGCTTTGATAGGTGCAATTGCTGTGGCTCGTCAGTAATAAATCTTTCTAACTAGGAATAGCAAGCAATCAAAATGAAACCTTTTCTGTTTTTCTGTCTTATCGCATCCATTTTCTTTGAATTCTATTTGAATATTGCTCGTGTATAAAATAGAAATTCGTTGATTCGATATATTTCAATAGATTCTTTTTTTGTTATACTCTAGTCAATCAAATCTGTTGAATTATTGTTCATATTAATAATGAATCGAAATTGATAAGGAGTTGGTCAATGATGCTCGAACATATACTTGTTTTGAGTGCCTATTTATTTTCTATCGGTATTTATGGATTGATCACGAGTCGAAATATGGTTAGGGCCCTTATGTGTCTTGAACTTATACTGAATGCGGTTAATATAAATTTTGTAACATTTTCTGATTTTTTTGATAGTCGGCAATTAAAGGGAAATATTTTCTCAATTTTTGTTATAGCTATTGCAGCCGCTGAAGCAGCTATTGGATCAGCTATTGTGTCCTCGATTTATCGTAACAGAAAATCAACGCGTATCAATCAATCAACTTTGTTGAATAAGTAATATTAATAATATTAAATTATAAGATTCACCAATTTGAATTAGCATGTACAATATGTTGGAATCTACATCATGTTTTCGAAAACGTAAGAAATCAAAGTATCTTGGTCCTTTCTTATGAGTTGATCCCGAAGGAAATTGATTAGAAAATTTCTGGTAAATCGTTGATTCATCTGGTGTTTAACTATATTTATTTACAAGTTTACTAGATTGAAATTTTATGATGTTCAAAAATTTATAGATCCCATGTCACATTCAGTAAAATTTATGATACATGTATTGGGTGTACTCAATGTGTCCGAGCCTGCCCCACCGATGTGTTAGAAATGATACCTTGGGATGGATGTAAAGCTAAGCAAATTGCTTCCGCTCCAAGAACAGAAGATTGTGTTGGTTGTAAGAGATGTGAATCCGCTTGTCCAACGGATTTCTTGAGCGTTCGAGTTTATTTATGGCATGAAACAACTCGAAGTATGGGTCTAGCTTATTGATACGGTCCAGAAAACCCTAGTTGAATACATTTTGAATCCATTTGATTTTTTTTACTGAAAAAACCCGTGCTCAAAAAAAACCTTTTTGAGCACGGGTTTTCTAATCCAAGTGTATCTTGTCTTTACCACGAATTATTTTCCTTGGTTAACAATAATTGTATTTTTACCAATATCTGCAGGTTCTTTACTTTTCTTTCTTCCTCATAAAGGAAATAAGCTAATTAAGTGGTATACAATATGTATATGCATTCTCGAACTCCTTCTAACAACCTATGCATTTTGTTATCATTTCCGATTGGACGATCCATTAATCCAGCTGGCGGAAGATTATAAATGGATAAATTTTTTTGATTTTTACTGGAGATTGGGAATAGATGGACTTTCTATAGGGCCCATTTTACTGACAGGATTTATCACCACTTTAGCGACTTTGGCGGCTTGGCCAGTTACTCGAGATTCGCGATTATTTCATTTCCTGATGCTAGCAATGTACAGTGGTCAAATAGGATCATTTTCTTCTCGAGACCTTTTACTTTTTTTCATCATGTGGGAGTTCGAATTAATTCCCGTTTATCTACTTCTATCCATGTGGGGGGGAAAGAAACGTCTGTACTCGGCTACAAAATTTATTTTGTACACCGCAGGGGGTTCCGTTTTTCTATTAATAGGAGTTTTGGGTCTCGGTTTATACGGTTCTAATGAACCAACATTAAATTTTGAAACATTAGCTAATCAATCCTATCCTGTCGCACTGGAAATAATATTCTATATTGGATTTCTTATTGCTTTTGCTGTCAAATCGCCGATTATACCCTTACATACGTGGTTACCGGATACCCACGGGGAGGCCCATTACAGTACTTGTATGCTTCTAGCCGGAATTTTATTAAAAATGGGAGCATATGGATTAGTTCGGATCAATATGGAATTATTACCCCATGCGCATTCCATATTTTCTCCCTGGTTGATAATAGTGGGTACAATGCAAATAATTTATGCAGCTTCAACATCTCTTGGTCAACGGAATTTAAAAAAAAGAATAGCCTATTCCTCCGTATCTCATATGGGTTTCATAATTATAGGAATTGGTTCGATAACTGATACGGGACTCAACGGAGCTATTTTACAAATAATATCTCATGGCTTTATCGGTGCTGCACTTTTTTTCTTGGCAGGAACGAGTTATGATAGAATGCGTCTTGTTTATCTCGACGAAATGGGCGGAATGGCCGTTTCGATTCCCAAAATATTTACGATGTTCAGTATCTTATCCATGGCTTCTCTTGCATTACCGGGCATGAGTGGTTTTGTTGCAGAATTGATAGTCTTTTTTGGAATAATTACCAGCCAAAAATATTTTTTAATGCCAAAAATACTAATTACTTTCGTAATGGCAATTGGAATGATATTAACTCCTATTTATTCATTATCTATGTCACGTCAAATGTTCTATGGATACAAGCTATTTAATGCTCCAAGTTCTTATTTTTTTGATTCTGGACCACGAGAGTTATTTGTTTCGATCTCTATCTTTCTACCAGTAATAGGTATTGGTATTTATCCGGATTTCGTTCTCTCATTATCAGGTGAGAAAGTCGAAACTATTCTATATAATTATTTTTATAGATAGTTTTCATGAATAAAAAAAAATCAAATCCTATGGTTTTAAAATTGGTCGTTGTACAATGAAAAAGAAAAAAAAGAAGTCTTTTTTCTTCTCTTAAGTTTAAGTTAAGTAAAAAAGGTAAAAGCATTAAATTGAATTTTAATCAGACATCTTTGGCTTTTGTTAGAACCTTTTGAATCAAGTAGTGGAGCGATTCAAAAGGTTCTTGACAGCTTACAATAAGTTTTCTTATACTTATATATAATATATACGCCGTCCTGTGTTAGTATTTGTTAGGCCTAGCCTCTTTATTCAATTCAATTAGATGTTAATTTAATGTAAATGAACCATAACTATGTAAACCTATTCCTAATAGATTGACCCCAAAATAGCATATCAAATTATAAGAAATCCCATAGAAGCCACAAGTGCGGAATTTACACCTTCAAATTTGTTCGGGTATGGAAATAAATCGCGAATACGGTCCAAGTAATAAACGCCCAAGTTTCCTTGGGGTCCCAATTCAATATGATCCCCACGCCTCATTAGCCCATACGGCTCCCGAAAGAATTCCTATGGTTAAAAGATAAACCCGAGACTAATAATACGATAACTCCAACGATCCAATTGTTGAGTCAATTGATATCTGTAATAATTTTTAGAAGAAAGAAAATAAGTGTTTAGTAAAACATTGCTTCTTTCATTCATGTATTGGATTTTCCCAAACGAAAATGAAAAATTATTGTTTTCACCAATAATCTTTATGGCCTTTCGAAATGTAATGACTAGAAGAGCTACTGATAATAATGATCCACATAAAAGAGCTGCATAGCCTAATACCATCATACTTACGTGCATCATTAACCACTGGGATTGGAGAGCAGGTGCTAATATTGCAGATTGATGCATTTTGGTTAAAAGACCCGAAGTGGCAAAGCCTTGGGTAAAAATAGCACTTGGTGCGGTTATTGCACTTAAATTATTTTTGCGCTTTTTAAATTTTAAATAGGAAACCATATGAATAAGGGAGAAACCCCATGAAAGAAAGATTAATGATTCATATAAATCACTTAATGGGAAATGTCCTGAATAAATCCAACGAGTGACTAATAATCCTGTTATACAGAAAAAGGTGACTATCATGCCCTTTTCTGATGAATCATATAGTCCTACGACTTCATCTACTAATAAGAATAAGGTTAAAAAATGAATTGTAATTACAATTGAAACGACTGAAAAAGATATATGAGTTAATATATGCTCTAAAGTTGAAAAAATCATAAAAATTATGAAAAAAGCCTGGGTTTCAAGATTTTATGGAATGGAAATCAGGAATGAAATTCATTTTCATTATAGGACTTATTCTATCTCTTTTAGAAGATACTATGCCGCCACTCGGACTCGAACCGAGATGCTCTAGCACTGCTTCCTAAGAGCAGCGTGTCTACCGATTTCACCATAGCGGCTTGCTCGAAATCATAATAACCCATTTTTTAGTCAATCGTCGAGATTGAAGGTGAAGGGGTCAATTCAATGTAAAATGTCAAATTTGTTAGGAAGCATTTAATTTTTTATTGATAAATAACAACTCGTTGAAATAGCAATTTGAAGGTTCAAAAGGAATCTTTAGTATTTATTGTATCATTTTATTTATTTAATTATCCTTTCTATTTAATTAGGTCGTCAATAGAGATTTTTTAGTTTGTGTTTTCCTAAAAGAGAACTCCTTTATTGGAACTAAACTAACTAGTTGTAACTTCAATTCATAGATAAAATTCAACAAAACAAAAAAGGGTTCTTTATCATTTTCATTTTTTAATGATTCATTTCTCATTCTTTTGTATGATTTTTATGAATCTATAAAAAACTATAAAAAAATGCTTATTAATTGACTGAATAAATGAATGAAAAAATATGATTTTTAGAGATCACAATTTCAGCACCACACCCAACGATTTCAAAAGATTTATGTAATTTTTGT
>NW_026440402.1:0-41160 GCF_025698485.1 Gossypium arboreum
AGCCCCTATTTAGGCATTTCCCTAATCAAAAGGTCTATTACACAACATTTGGTCCTGTGTAATTGACTCTTCCATCAATCCGTTTGGCAACCAATCTCTAATCAACACCTTCCTAATATGATGCCTTAGATGCATGATGAAAAATAAAGATAAAGACAAACAACCTTGGTTAGTAGTACAAATATGAATTATGGAAAATCCAAATAAAAATGTAGCGTCAAAGAAATAAAAGGTGAGAGGTGTTTCTCCGTGCACTTATTTTGGTGACTACTAAGCAGTGGAGGTTGGCATGGCTCTAGTTAGGTGGCTCATGCGGTTCACTATATGTGGTTTTGGTTTTAGGTGGGTACTTGAATCATCATGCGTCATCTACTAAGATTAGTACAAAGCCTCGGTCATGGCCCATCATAGGTTTACGAGATCAATTCGAGGATTACATTTACTTATGCCTATCGGAGGGGCGAGTTAACTTACAAAGCATAAGTCATATGTAACCGAAAGTATTCACTAGACAGGCGGAGGGCGAGTTAACTCACGAAGGCGTGGCGTTTACTTTCACTTAAGCGGATGGAGCACGGTAGAGAGCTCATGTTATGCGAAAATGCAAGTGCGGTGTGAGGAGAAACTCACAAACCTTTACGTTTATTTAAAAACTAAACCAAAACTAAAACCATAAAATTTAAAGTCGACAAAAACCGGATAAACAAGTTAGAAGAATATATACTGACATGATGCAAATGCATGATTTTTTGAAAACAAAAATTTGAGGATCACGACTAAATGTTAATTTGAACAAGGAACTTTGAAAATTTTGACAACGCGAGTTTAATTCAGACCGACTCTTAAAAAGGGTCCCTAGTGGAATCGCCAGGTATGGCAGCGTAAAATTTGCTTTCGGTCACTAATTGTGGCGATTTAAAACTTGAAGCGATGTTTGATTTTGAAATAAAGAGGAGTCGCCACGATCCTTTTTATAGGTGTGATCGGACACCTATGAGATTTCCTTTTTAAAATAAAAATTAGGGTTCGAGTGCATTACGTGAGGAAGTTATTAGCACCCTCGCGACGCCCAAAATTGGTATCTTATAAACACGTGTTGTCTTAATTTTCAAAAATTCAAGTTCAAAATAACATTGAATCGTGACCGATCAAAACACAGAAATTTTAATTTTTTTGGTTTTTGAGAAGGACATATCGTTTTAACACGAGTCGATTGATGTTCACCCAACATAGCGATGAAATCGATGACTTAATATTAAATCGGTATGTTGCCTTGCTTATTGAAATTAATTAGAGAACAAGAATAAGATGTTTGAAACAATGTAAAGCAAATTAATAAATAAAAATAAGCAAAATGACGGATCAAGAAGCATATTAAAGCAAATATAAGTGTGACAATAATATTACAAACAATAAAGATACATGTAATACTAGAATAAAACATGAAATAGAAATAATGAATGTATACACGTGATATTAAGAGTATGTATGTAAACTATATATAATGTTTGAAGTATATACTTAAGATAGTAAAAATATAACTAATAACGATAAAATATTTACATAATATATACATATATATATAAAAATACAATATTAAAAAGGTATATATATATACGTATGATAAAATAAATGTATTAATATTAATAATAAATATAATAGGGTAAAAATAAATATATACATAATATATCGTAATATAGTACTAAGAATATATATATATACACATATACAATATAGTATTTAAAATATATACATAAGATGGTATAAAACTATGTACATGGAAATGTATAAGAAATATATATAACTAGTAATATTAAAAATATATACATAACATATATAAAACATATACAATATATACATACATTAGAAATGATAATAATAAAAAACTATTTTGTACACTACACAAATATGTACATATATATATAGTAATGATGATGTTTAGGAATATTCTATAATAGTATGAAGATACATAACTAATAATACTAATACATGTACATATATAAAAGTATGGTATTAAAAGCATTCATATAAGAGTATGAAAAATATATACATATATATATAATATAGTGTTAGGATATTTACGTAATATATACATAACATAAATACTAATAATGTTAAAAACAACTTATTAATAATATTATATAAATATATTATAATATAGGAAACTATGTACGTAATATATATATTAGAAATAGTAATGGTAACTATAGTAATAATATAATAATAATAAATAATAAAAGGAATAAAAATAACAACAATAAAATGATAATCATGAGAATAATATAAATAATATTAAAATAAATAAAATATCAAGGATAATATGAAAATAAACTTAAATAAAAAAGGACTAAAATTGAAACAAAATTGAAGTTTTGGGCGATTTTAAAATAAAAAAAAAAAAGGCTAATTTGAACAGCGTGAAATAGTGGGGCCAAAAAGCAATTTTCCCAAGCCTTTAAAGCAGCTGCGCTTGGCGAGGACTAAATTGAAAATCGAAAAATTTCAGGGCCAATTTATAAATAAAAATGACTTAATTGCAAAAGGGTGAAAAGGACCATGCATAAATAAACCATTAATAAAAAGCAGCGGATCCTTGGCGGGTTTGGATCGGTCGGTAGGGTAGGCTCAAAAGCAGCGTCGTTTGGGGTTAAATGGCGACCCCAAAACAACGTCGTTTTGGGAGGCTATATAAAGGCCAAAATTAACAAAAAATCATTTGCAGGAGAGGAAAAAAAAAAGAGGGAGGATGGGCGATTTGGCCATGGACGGTCTTGCTCCGTCATCGCCGTTATCGTCATGGCGGAGACACCGTGCAGTGGTAGGAAAGGTAAAAATTTTATATTTTTTATTTTTTTATTTATTGAATATATACATATATTTCTATATTATTATGAGCACAAAAAAAAAAAATGAAGAAAGAAAGTAATTGAAAAAATAAAAAGTCACCTTCGTTTTTCGATTTCAATTCTTATATTCGATATTCCTTTGCTTTGTGTTTATATCTCTTTGATATATGAAATCGATTGCTTGGTATTAAAATGGCTGAATCTACTATTTTTTTTTGTTTTCAAAATTCATCCCCTTTAACTGCTTTTACATTTGGCTCTTTATAGCCTATTTTTACAAGCTTTTTCTTTCTCTACTATTTCGTCTCTTCACTTTAATGTTTGCGAGGATGGGTGGTCTTTGTAGAGTGGTGTGAGCGTGACCGGTGGCGAAACAAGTGGGGAGTGGTTGCGGTGCTAGCGAGGTTAGGTCGGCGTCGAGGCAAGTGGGCGGGTGGCTCAAGTGGGCGGATGGTGAGTCGGCTAGGGTTAGGGTTAGGCATTTTGTTTGATTTGGGTCTTGGGTGTTGTTTTGGGCTTTGAGGGTTTATTGGGGGTTTGGGTAGTTAGGTTTTTATTTATTTGGGCTTAGGGTGTAAAATGGGTTTGTTGGGTAGGTTTGGGTTTTGATGTAATTGGGGTTTGGGTTGTTAGGAATGGGGTTTTGGGATTTAATTTGGGCCTACAAAGGCGAGTATGCAAAGATCGAATTTGTCAAAGGTCGAGCTCAACAACATGTGGAAGCAAGAAGAAGTAGGAGTAGTTAGCAAGGGAAAACAAGGCGGTGTGTTTGAATGGTGATACCAACCAAGGTGTGAAGAAGGAGAATACTCCATTTGATGAACAAATCTTTGCCACAAAAGACCGGTATGGTCAAATTGTGTGAGTCAAGATTTGGTTGAAAATGAGGCCAAGGTTGAAAATGTATTGCTTGAGCAAGTTCACTTAAAACAAAGCATCTAAAGACGCCAAGTTAAAAAAAAACTTGATGATTGATTGGTATTTGCAACATGAAAGCCAAGGAGGAGTGTTGAAGTTGGCTTCCATATAGACCAAGAGGAGTGCCCAAGCCTTGCATGTTGCTTGGAGCATATCTTCTGTTTTGTTACTTTCACTAATGTTTTGTTGCTTAGTTTGATTTGAACTAAGTTGGTAACATGTTTGATGTAATTAGGTCTTGATAGATTGATAAATCGGCTTTACCATGTGTGCAACTTATGTTTATCAATTTACTAGGCTATTTAGTGGTAGTAGGTAGTATTTGGTGATAGTTTTAGCTATAAATGTATTGTTTTTCTAGTTGAATGAGTGAGCTAAATAAGTGAAGCCATAGCTCCATTCTGCACATTTGTAAGCAAGATCTTGCCTTGTTACTCTGTTTCTTCCTTTACTCCTCCAAAAATCCCCATGACAACACGGCATGCCAACTTAAAATGCCAAATCGGGAGTAAAATGCCTTCCACCAAGTCCCTCTTCTATGCACAACCATCAACACTAAATAAATCATCAACCCTCGGATCTTCAAAGCTCTGCGAATGGAAGTGACTTAACATAAAAATTCAGATCAACGACTAGCCATGGCTAACGGAATACAGAAATATCATTGCCATTCCCAATTCACCATCGCATGCCACGAGAAATTGTTGGAGTTTTGAGAAGTTGATACAACAAATACAAGAAAAATACTTGGCAAAATTTTTCTGCTATCAAATTCTCTCATTATCATTTTCTTTACACATGAAATGCATTATATACGTTGTCTTGATTATAGATAATTCAACAAGTCCCATTAATAATCTTGGAAATACAAAGATGAAACTTATATATAAACTGATTAGGTAAAAGTCGTTACCTAATAAAACA
The DNA here is from genome assembly GCF_025698485.1 of Gossypium arboreum. Classification (NCBI taxonomy): domain Eukaryota; kingdom Viridiplantae; phylum Streptophyta; class Magnoliopsida; order Malvales; family Malvaceae; genus Gossypium; species Gossypium arboreum. The sequence continues at coordinate 4,689 of NW_026440402.1, forward strand.
TCAAATCAATACTAACTCGCTTATTTAACAAGTAATCTTAAGTAAGTAGACCAAATACAAAATACCAACAACGAGAATATGAGAACCCTTCTTGTAATACATTTGGGAATTCACCAACAACACATAACAGCTTCGATCGACTTAGCAAGTAACTTAAGTTGAGCTCGCACTTTTGGTTGAGCTCACACTTTAGACAAGCTTACAAATGTAAAGATCGCAGACTTGTTTGAGCTCGCAACTTCAAGTGAACTCGTAGCTTTATGAGAAGAGTTTGTCACTACATGAATGGTCACTTTACGAAATCACATGTTTCGATGCCAAAATGCTTTGCCAAACAAACGAGGATTACCACCGTCAAAAATATCAAGGAAATACCAGTTCGGAAAGTAATTTGATTTGATAAAGTGACGGACAAAAGCTGACGGATCCAACAAAAACATGGCAGCTTGCTTTCCCAACATGGCAATATTAAAACAGGGAAAATCCCGAAAACTATGCCACCAAATTTCTTAGGGACACAACCATTCCCATGAGGCTCACTTAAGCCCTCTCTCTCTATTACAATAATTTATTTTACTATATTCAACACTATATATTTATATTTAAAAAATAGTTGCAAAAGATATTTGGAAAATAATTATACCAATAACAAAGAGGTCCCAATTTTTCTCTGGCAACTTATTTGAGTGAACTTGATAAAATTTAGGAGCACATGAGTGAACAACAAGCCACTAAATCCTCTGGCCCACACGCTTCGGAATTTTACTATGAAGATGATGGAAAACAGAAACCTTCTTATCTTCCAAGGAATCTCATGAAGTTCTATAGAAGTCATCAAAGTCTCAATAAATTGGGCAAAACAGTATAATAAAATTAGTAGCAGTGAACCATCTAGGAGTATGAATTTAGATCTTTTAAACTTAGGCTAAGAGAATATTAGTTGATGTAAACCAACTTTAGACTTTAATCTTGACACCAAAAAAATACTAAATATAATAACTTTATAAAATTACGATTTTAGAGCCTATGTCAATTCTTTTTATTCAAAGTGGAAATAAACAAAATATATATAATATTTCCTAAAGGTAACATGTTAGGTTATTCAAAAGATTAGAAAAAGACTCGCCATCCATCCCCAAATATTTAATTTTTATAGAAAATAGTAAATTATAAATGCATACGCTTCCAAGAAATAAAACAAAGTAGAAGACGTTCTTCTAGTGTCACTAACAACCTTGAAGTTCAATAAAATAAACAAAGAATGGGTAAGCATAAATAGTTATTAAATTATTATCTATGTTTTATTTTGGTCACTAAATTATTTAAAATTAAAATTTTTGTTGTCACTGAATATTAACAATAGTTTAAAATTTGACAAAATTATTAAGGTGGGGTCTTTTTATTGGTTTAGTAACAATTTTAGCCCTCTAATATTTACAAAATTTTATCAATTTAATCCTAAGTATAAAGAAATGAACAAATTTAGACCACGAGTTTACAAAATTTGTCATTTCAATTAAAATTGTAAAAAATTCAATAAATTTAGCTCTCAACATTACAAAATGACACACATTGAGTTTTAAAAATTTTGTAAATTTTGAATTTTTTTTTATTTCTACCGGATTATGCTGGGCAAAGTTGAGTTCATTTTGATTGAATCTGGAATATTAATGGGTATCAGGAAATTTCTACTAATAGAATCGTCCATGGTGTATTTGCTCTAATAGATTTTATTTTGGGGAAAAAAGGCTTGATTCTGATCTAAAAATGCAAAAAAGGGTTCCTTCAGTTTGACTTCGTGTTACTTGCTCTTTGTTTGGTTTGTTTGCTAAGTCTGAACTTAGATGCTGCAATATGAACTTTGGGCTTGGGACTATAATTTTGTGTATGATCGATTAACTCGTATTATGCTTCTTATCTTTCAGGCTTGGGAGCAATGGGATACTTGGCACTGTTGAGTCACTATTGCCATTGAAGGGTTTTGCAACTTCAGTTGCTAAGAAAATAGGTTGTTGCCCGCAATGCAAGCAAAACTATAAACAATATCTTGCTAAACTATTAGCGGTCAGGGAACTTGAGCAACGCTCCTCTTATTTTAAATCAAAGTCAACTCGGTCAGCATTGCCACAGTGGTTGCAGATTCTAAGGCCCTTGATAGTGATATCAAAACTGTAGATCAGGCAAAGGTAACAAGCTTATTAGATTCCTTTTTGTGAGTATGTTCTACGTTGAATATTTGCAGAGGAAAATCTTTATTTATTTCCCCCTTAATCGAAGCTTTGTTTTTATGATGTCGTGTTATAAAAAGGCTAAGGATCAAGAATCAAGATATGATCCGGATGCAGAAGACCCGAGGGTTGCAGGAGAAATGCAACGATACATGCTTGCATCTCCATCCAAATTTTCATTAGCCGAGTCTAGGCTATGAGAGATTCGCTCCTGCTCTCTCCGATGGTGAGCTTGTAAAATTCGAGTCTGCAAAATTTACAAAATTTTTAAAAACTAAAATTTATATTTAAGGCTAAATTTATTAAATTTATTAGAATTTGAAATAAAACAATTTTTGTAAATATTGATGTCAATTTGACCATTAACATTTCAAAAATAAATTTTTAATGCCCTTTCAAAGTAGTCAAATTGTTGTTTTAATGGGAAGATTAAAATATTACATTTTTAAATATGATAATCCTAAAAAAAGAATGATCTAATTGGAGAATATGAATTAAATCTACTACTTTACATATTATAAAGGACTAATAGCAATTTAATCAAATAAATTTAATTGCTATCGTTTGGGCAGAACTTAAATTTCAAAATTCAAAAATATAGGGACTAATTTAAAAGTAAAAGAACTAAAATTGGTCAAATTAAAGTATATTGATTATATCCACAACTTACAAAAATTTAGTGACTAATAGCGAATTTGACCAAATGATATATACACTTGAACCTATTAGTAGGGTAAACTACAAATAGTCTCCCAACTATTTCATTTTAGGCACCCAAAATAAAAAGTTTACAATTTAACACCTAATTACGGTTTCATTTTGGTCACTCTTGCTAAAATCACAACGGCTAGTTGCGTGGTAGTTAAAAATTCAATATAATGACAAATTTAGCCCTCAATTTTCACATATTATATCGATTTAGTAATAATTTTAAAAAATTTAACTCCGATATTTATAGATGCTCTCAATTTAATCCTAATTCTAAAAATTATATAAAAATATAAATAATTTCAAAAATAAAATAAAAATTTGTATTAATATTAATATTTTTTACATTAGAAGCACACTCATGCTATAAACTATAAATACTTAATTTCTCCTCACGAAAAACCACATAAACTTCTTCATTTGATTTTGATCATTTTATTGGTTTTTCTAAAATAATATTGAAAATTTTCCCCTTAAAAATAGATAATGATGAGGGGGGAGATGGGAGGATTGTGAAGGGTATTTTAGTCAAAATAATTCCCCAAAACCGGATTCTCTATATTTTCTATTTTTTTTTTGGACAATAAATGACGGATATTGACACAAAAGTAAACCATGCACTTTATTTCCAGAAAGTTGAATTCTATTTCTAAAATGAGTTGGTTTCAATTAAAAACTAAACAACATTAATTCTATATATGAGCACCAAACAATTATAATTTACCTCATATTAATATTCACATAATCACAGTAATATTCAACCTCTTACAACACAAAGTAAGACATCATGATCAGTAGCACAAAATTAGAAAAATACATGGAGCTGAATCGAGTATCATTAGATTGACTGTTAATACAAACAACTTTGAGATTAAGCCAAACACAATAAAAAATCAGTAAAACAAAAACCGAAACATTTTCCATTTTGTAAGGTAAAACAAAAACATAGAAAGATATTATAATCAGAAAAGAAAAGAAAAAAAGTAAATGCTACTAACCATGGAGGTTTGGATAAACCCACACCGGTTTGGGAGGAACAAAAATCTATTATGAAATTGGCTACCCATTCGTGGTAAACGGGGTGCCCTCGATAGCCTAAGACAAAGCAAGATGCTGGGGTCATCTCTAGCAAGGCTCAACTTGGAAGGCAATAAAGTTACGTAATGTTGGTCATTATAAATAAATAGGAAATAATTGTTTTGTTGATATGGGACTTTACATTTTATACATTTATATATAAATTACTGTTTTCTCAAGGAACTCCGTTCTATACTTCCACCGACTTCAATCTAAATTGTATCTTTAGATTATCCTTTTGCTTGTTTCACTTTGTTGTGCAGTTGCATTTTATTCTCCACTGAATCTTAGGCAATTTGAATTCTATTGAAGCAAGCATTGAATCACCCGAAACAACATTATAGGCATCCAACGGTATATTATATTATATTGTTCTTATTTAATATTTTTTAGATACAAACATATGAATATAATTAATCTTCCAAATATATTAGACGTGCAGCTGCTCCGAAACAAGGGACAAAGATACCTGAGTGGCCATTCCACAGACATAAATTTGACATGTTGGTTAAATTTTCAGAGAAGAAACATGAGTGGGGTTCCGCAGATCCTCTCCCATTGTCGGTCAGTTATACAAGCCTTATTTGCATCCTATGGATCTTCCTAGCACCATGTTGGAAAGAGCAGTGACTACAAAGCTTATCGATGTTGATAAATTTGAATGCACCACTAATGATGTGGATTTGATGAACGTGGTAATACAAACGCTAATGGCAAATAAATGTTAGCTTAGAAATAATTTAAAGATATATATATAAAAAAATCATTTGATGAATGTGGGAATACTTTCGGGTTTATCTTTGATTTTTGTAAGATGCTTTGTCTTGCGAATCTGTTTTGTTCAAAGGTGTCATGGATTCTTATTTTAGTGTTTTATCTAGCTGTCTTGTTTCTTTGATGCTTGAGTATTTTTGTAATGTAATCACTACGGAAAATAGACTTTAGCGGCGTTTTTTTTTTAGCGGTGCTTTTGCGCCACTAAAACTATTAGCGATATTTTCACAAGCACAAAAAAATGCCTCTAGCACCCAAAAAATTTAGCATTTATTTAAAAACGCTAAAGACCATAACTTTAGCCCTTTTTTTAAAGCCACTAAAGGCCATGACCTTTAGCGGTGCTTTTTTTGCTAAAGACCATGACCTTTCGATGCTTTTCCAAAAACGCCACTAAAACTATAACCTTTAGGCGCTTTTCCCACAAACGCCCTAAAGACCATGACCTTTTAAAAAAATTATATTATATTTAATTTTGGAATTTGAACTTTAAACTATATACTTTTAAGAATAAATAAAAATATTAATTAAATTAAATTTTCCATTAAAATTTAAACTTCAAAACTAAATATAAAAATTAATGAATTTAAATTTAATAAATAAATATTGATTCAATATGTAATTTAATACAAAAAAAAACACACACACAAAGTATTACAATTACAAAAACAAAATTCATCCTGGTGAAAAGATAATGTTAAATCATCATCACCTCTCATTAATCAAAGGAAGAAGATCAAAAAGAAGAAACAATATACAACAGAGGGCTCGCTCAAGCTTAGATGAAAAAGTATTGCAATGCCCATATATAACTTAGTGAAGTACTTTGATCTTGATCTTGGTTAAGACTTGTTCCAGCAATAAAGAAAATTGTTAAACGGAATCTCGGTCACCTGATTGAGCAAAACCATAAATTATTTTATGGCCAAACCATTAGATGCAATGAATGAGCCAACTGATGACATGGCTGTGAAAGTGGACGCCATCTTACTCTCTTAATAAGCTGAAAAATATTCAAAACCATGGTTTTAGAATAAAGGTTATCTCAAATGTAAATTGATGAATAAGCAAAATATTTTAATTTCTACAACTAAAACACAGAAAAAAAAAACAAATGAAGGTAAAATTCACAAGTAAAACCAATAATTTTTGAAGCATTTCAAGTTTTAACAAAGTTCAAATACATAACCAAGAATTTAATAGAAGGGACACACCCACATATTGCATGTATATATATATATTGTTTAATATGCTCTAACTGACAGAATAAATAGACAAAATTTAATAAAAAGAAAAGAAAAGAAGCATGCCTCTTGACAACATTTAAGGCACTATAATAAGTTGTTCATCCAAATGAATTATTTAAATTTCAGATCATAAATACATATTAAAAAGCATAGTAAACTTAAAGTAGAATTGAGTCATTGACAATCCTGTTTTATCGCCTACACCTTAAGCAGCTAACAACTGACAGGTAAAAAATCAAAAGAAAGATCCAAAAGAATGACCACTTATCGAGTAGCAAATTCAAGTTCTATCATCCACTAATTATTTAGATCTCTTTCTGCTTGGTAACTTACATACAATACAACTTGCTCTCTTCACGCTTAAATAAGACTTATTTAAAAAATATATAAATTTTAAAGAGGCCCTCAACCTTATCTTTTTCCTTGGTTTGTCAAGAATTCAGAATTCATTTTATTTTATTGGTCTATTGGAAAAACCCACGATAGAGTTTTTTTTTTCTCATTTTAGTTTTTCCCGGAAAATAGAATAAAAAACAAAGGATTTTATACATATGGAGACAAGAGGAATAGTAAAATTGGTTTAATTTAAATAAATTGAGTAGTCATACACTTAGAGCGTTCTTCCCACCCAAAATAATAAAAAGTTACTCAGAAAATTCACAGAATTGGAAGTCCTTAGTTTGTTATTTTGGCCTTAAGGAAAATGAATACATGTAAAAGGAATGTCTGTGCTACTCACCACTTTGATTTTATCTTAACCCAAAAGGAATAAACAAAATGCCACTAAAATCAACTGTAATCATTGTTTATACCGAATAAAAGCAAAACAAAGTCATCAAATGAACCAAAGACAGCAAAGAGAGAAGAAAACTAACCCAACGGATAAAACGAGTCTACCTTGTATATGAATCAATATTATATAAATACTATACTTATACCTTTGCTTGAGATGCTTTCAATGTTGTTGAAACTTAAATCCAAGTACTTCAAGTTTATCAAATTATTCAATCCTAAAATTCAATCCCAAATGTTTATAAGTTATATATATATTCATGATATGATAAAATCAAATTGATTTTAAAATTAAAAAGAATCAGGTAAAATCAGTCTACCTTGAATATGAAGCACCCTTCCTTCCAAGTGATTATCGCTCAATCTTAATTTCTTCAAGAATGAAAGATTTCTCATATGGAGAAGAACACTATTCTTCAAAGAATTCCACTTAAAACAAGAGTTTCCAATTTGGTGAGTCTTGAAATCCATTGGAAACCTTATATATATTAAAATTACTTGTTAACTGTTTTACTTTCTCAACTATATGAAAATTTTACTAAAGCAAAAGCAAAGTTACATTACAGGATAAAAAGAATTGAAAACCACTGTCAAACGCCACAATACAAATAAAAACTAAAACCGGACCATACTTAAATTACCTCTTGAATGACTTGATCCTTCAATTCGATTGTATGATAGATCTAAATATCAAAGAGATGAAAGCTCACTCAGAGATAGCAGAATGCTATCATTCAAGTAATTGTATTTTAAGTCAAGCATCTCTAAATTACTCAATATGGATGATAGCTTTGTAAAACCTGCAAGAGTGTTCTTTTAAATATAAACAATGGGTTAGTGGTTTTCTTCAATAAAACAAAATAAATAATAAGTAATTGTACGTAGTAGAATAATAATATATGAAATTAGGAGTAAATTAAAAGTACGACCTTCATTTTCAACACAACCAGCTATACTGTTTTTACTTTCTCAACTATAAGAAAAATCTTAAACTACAAAATTCAATACAAATTATAAAATGGATAGCCTTTATTAGTACTTGTCAAGTTAATCAATAGATTAAAGAACATCAAGAAAAAGTGGAACTTCAACAAACCTGAGCTAATGTCAATCCTTTGTTTCCATGACACTTAACAAGCTGATCGTATTGTTGCTTGATCTTTCTTTGCGTTGCACTACTCGTTGATGTAAAGGGTACAAACAAACCAGCTGGGGCTTGACCTGAGAAGAACAACTCTGACCTGGTTCTTCCCCTTTCTGTCTTCCTCATTTTCTTTTTGCCTTTGGAATCCAATTCTTTTCTTTCTTCTTTTCTTTTCTTCTTCGCGCTTTGAGATTCAAACAGGTCCCCTTCTCGAACCGACCCAACTTGCCTCGTTTCTTCCGGGATTTTCCTTGTTCGTCTTGTGGATTTTGTTGCTTATAGAGCCTTTTCTTATAGTAGAAAGAAAATAAAAAGAAAGGAAAGAGAAAAGAAAGAAAGCAGATGAAAAACATTTGTAGGGATTATTAGTTTGAAGTTTATGAAACAAAACTAAACATAAAAAAAATGGAAAAGGAATGAATGAATGAAAGAAAAACTAGAGAGGAATAATATTTCAAGGTTCATTATGAAGCTCTATTCTGTAAATTACAGGGATTTAATTCCTACTCTGTAAAAGACCTATATAGTAGAATTAAAGCATCACAAAACCTAGAATCAGATAACAAAACACAACGAATGTTTGTAAAAAAATGAAACACCCAAATCATGAAATTAAAATGTAATGAAGACGTAATATTGAATACCAGGAATTTCTAAGACGATTGAAACTGGCAGCACCCAAATTAAAAACCTCACATACGAGTTCCGCTGGGTAGATCAAAACAGCGGCACAGATGATTGAGGAGGCGTCGATGCTACTACTGCTTCTTCAACCATTGATTTAGATGATTAACAGATTCAAGTTTAGGTGAGGGAAGAGTGTGCCTGCTAGGTTTTTCTTTTTCTATTCGAGAAGTGAAGTAGAATCATTGCTTCTACTAATTTCAGGTGAAATCTTGGGATTTTTTGGGGAGGAGGAACCGATTTTGGGAAAAAGGAGGAAAAAAAGATATCATGTCAAATTTTAGGATTTCGGGGAAGGGGAACCGATTTTGGGAAAAAGTTTTAAGGCATTTTGGGTAATAAAACGACGCCGTTTTGTGTAAGATTTTTTGGCTTTTTATAAAAGCCTATTTTTTATCTTTGTGGTATTTTAATAAAAACACCGTAAAAATTTATTTTGCTTTACACAAAATTGCTCGCTAAAATCTATTATTTTGTTTTAATATATATAAACTTTATCATTCTCTCTTAAATAATTTAAACTATATTGATAATTTTAATATATTAAAACAAATATTATCTTCTTTATAGTTATATAAGAAATCAATTAATATATAAATTAAAAAATCAGTACATACCCAAAAAATTTAAAATTATTTTAATTAATAGTATTTTATTTTTTCATTTTTAGCATGTATTTTCTATATTTTTACTTTCAAAATTTTTCTAAGTAAAATCCAAATGTTGCTTCAATTTTCTAATAATAAACCCTAAACCTAAATCCCAAACCCAAAACTTATATCCTAAACCTTAAATATATATATTATAAGGAAAAGTAATTAAAATAGACTTTATTACTTACCTAAACCCAAAAATAATTTTATTTTTTTATCTTATTAAAAACCCTAACTCTTAAACCTTAATAGTCTAACCCTAAAACCATAAACAGACTCGATCCTAATTGTAAACCAAAAACCACAAACTCTAAATCATAAACCCTAAACCCAAACCATGGACATTAAAGCCTTAAATCTTAAATCATAAATCCTAAACTCCAAAATAATAATCATTATATCATAACCCCTATCCCAAACTCTAAACCATAAAACATAAATCATAAACCCTTAACCCCAACCCTTAAACCATAATTAGATTTTTAATTATATGTTACACCTAAATTTTGATAGAGATACATCTCAATTATATGAATTTCGATTTAATATGTAATTGTAGATGTGAAATTCTAACTGGGTTTAAATGTATAATTGAAACTTTAATTTTGATTTAATCATTCACATTTTAAAAATAAATATATCAATCCTAAAATATAAACTCTTAATCCTAGACCCTAACCCTTAAACCATAATCCCTAAACCCATAATCCATAAAACTTAAAATAGTAATCGAAACCTTAAACCCTTAAATACCCTAAATCATAAACCTTAAACTATAATGATAATTAATTCAATATTTTAAAATTAATACTATCTCTTTTACAATTATATAAGAAAATATTTAACATATGATGTACATCAACATCCATGTGATTTTTTGGGGTTTAGTATTTTGGGTTATAGTTTAGGTTTAAGATTTTTGGTTTAGGTTTAGTGTTTTAAGGATTATAGATTAGTATTTATATTTTTTGGGGTTTAGGTTTTTAGGGTTATATGACTTTTAGGGTTTTACCTAACCGGTTTTAATTTGGGTTTTAGTTTTAGGGCGTTTTACCAAAAGCTATTGTTTGTTTTAGCGGCGTTTTAACAAGCCACTATTTTTTTATTTTACCGCTTTTGTTATGTTTTACAATTTTATGGCTTTTTTGGCAAAATCTTTAAACCCTTTTCCTTAGTGAATGATGCAAAGTTATTTTGACTTTGTACTTTTTATGTTGAGCATTGGCAATGCAACATGTGACCAACCAAGACCAAAGAATGTACGAACAAAGAAGGAGGTGCATTTTGTTTCATTTTGTTCCTATGTAATTTAGTCTAGTTTGTTAAATCGTTACTAAAGTTAGTAGGATTAGTTTTGATTTGGTCTTGATGTAATAGCAAATGTCAACTTTACTTTAATTCAAAGATTGTATTTTTTTGCATTAGGGGAGGTTATAAATATTAGGTAATCAAATTTGTATGTAACTCATATATTTTTGAATTTTATCAATGAAAATGAGTTATCCGGTTACAACATTTTGTTCAAACTTTTTCTTTCCAATCATTGCTTTTGGTTCCTTTTAGTTTTTGTTTTGCTTTGATTTTGCTTAAGTTTTCCATTGTTCCAATAAATGGTAATTAGAGCCTAAGTTTGAGGGCCTCTGTTGGGTAAATTTTTTTTTATTTTGAAAAAAAAGCACCAAAAAGGTTTGAAGTCTTGAGGTTGTTTTAGCAGGATGAGTTTCCTCCACCTCCTGTTTTTTGGTGAGAACTACCACATTTGGGTAGTCAAGATGAGAACATACCTTCAAGCACAAGACTTGTGAAGTGTAGTTGAAAATGATTTTGAGCCACCTCTATTGAGGCCAATCCCACAATTGCTCGATGAGGCAATATGTTGAGGAGAGCACCAAAATGCACAAAGCCTTTGCCTACTTGCGAATGGAGTGTCGATGTAATCTTCACTCAATTATAGCTGTAACACACCTAAGGAAGCATGGGAGGGAAGGAGGAGTTCATGGGATCGGATAAGACTAGGGAAAATTGATCAACAAGGAGAGACTTTGAAAACTTGAAGATGAAAGAGTCGAGACCATAAAGCAATACTCGCGGGATCATGGCCCTTTAAACAATATAAGGCTTCTTGGAAGACTTTGAGAAGGAGTTGCAGAAGGTCATCACCACCTTTTGAGAGATTTGAGTCTAAAATCTCATCATGAGGATTCAAGGGACTTGACAACCATTTCCTTGTCGAATTGGTGAACTCCTTTTGCATTGGGCGAAGAAGGGCGGGAAGACTATCAAGAAGCCTTCCGCATAGGCCAAAGAGAGCTCCAACATAAGTCGAAAGGAAAGAAGCCTTGGCCCACAAGAGGGACAAACCAAAAAGATTCAGGCGAGGAGGTTTCGCGTGTCCCAAAACCACACCTTGGAATAATATTCGGTTTAGGCCGGACATCCAATGGAAGCGGCAAAGGCCATGTTGAGAAAGTTAAAAATAAGGAAAAACACGCACAAGAAATTCAAGCCTAAGGCTGAATATCTTCAAGCTCATGAGGAGCTGTTTCCCCTCATTTTCCACAAAAGGTCAAATGCAATTGGCTTTGGACGGGTTGCTCACACCACATGGCGCTTGATGAAAGTTTGTTTAAGGACCTTGGGTTGCACTCAAAAATTAGAATTGGCAATGGTGATTTGATTGAAGCCAAAGGCAAGGGAAATGTAGTGATCAACAGTTCAAAATAAAGTCATTTGATGGCTTTTGTGCCCGACATTGATCGAATCTGAGTGTTGGTCATTAGTTGAAAAAGGGTATTCCTAGTTTTCAAAAATGGTTCATGTGTTATTGAGGACTTTCATGGCCGAAATAATTATGAGATATGGTATATAAACATTTCATGCTTGATGGAACCAAAGAAAAACTAAATTAATCTTTTGGCCTATGGTAGAAATAGGCCATGCTAATTTCAACACTTGATTTGTTGCATAAGATTAACTTGGTAGAGGATATGTCCAAAGTTGAGTTAAGGGACACTATTTGTAAAGTTTTTCAACTTGGCAAACAAGCGTTACCTTTTCCAAAGGAATCGGTATGGAGAGCTTGAAAAAACTTGAGTTAACACTTTGATGTTTGTGGACCAATGAAGTCCTTCTTTGAAGCGCAAGTATTTTGTTGTTCATTGATGATTTGACATTTTCTGGGTTTATTTCAAAAAAAGTCAAGTGTTTGATGCCTTTAGTAAGTTTAAGGCACTTATAGAGAACTAGATAGGGCAAGATCAAGGCCGAGAATACAATGGGATGAATACTTGTAGAGGTTTCAAAACTTTGTGGCAGGAAACCACCATCGTTAAACTATTTATACTCCATAACAAAATGAAGTTTGTAAAAGGAAAAACATTACAATGATGGATATGGCATGTTTTTATTTCAAAGCAAACTTCCAAGCAAATTTTGGGGTAATACCTCTGTATTTGCTCAACAAGCTTCCCTCTAGGAAGGACAAAACACCCTTTGAAGCTTGGTATGGACTCAAACCATCTATTTCTCATTTGAAAGTATTTGGATGTGTGTTATGTTCCCATTCCAGAAAAAGAAGAACCAAGCGGGAAAAGTCTTTCTGCATATTTTTGGCCAAGAGTCCAAAAAGGCTACAAGTGTATGATCCCTCAACAAAGAAGATATTGATAAGCGGAGACATCAAATTTGATGAAGAGAAAGTTTGGAATTGGGATGGTTAAGAAGTCGGTTTGATAAAGATCAATTTGATATTGGCGAGTCACCGAAAGTGAACCAAATCCGACATTGATGATCCTCGGAGGTACGAACCATAAGACATCTACCATAACAATGTTGCTATAGTTAAAGCTATGAAGAAGCCGCAAGGGACAAATCTTGGAGAAAGGCTATGGGCCGATTGAGATGATTAAGAATGAAACATGTGGCTTGGTTGATAAAACCAAGAAAGTCATAGGTGTCAAATGGGTTTTAGAGCCAAATTCAATCTGATGGCTCATTGAACAAACATAAGGCAAGGTTGGTGGTGAAAGGTTACACCAGGTATGACACCGACTTCATGGAAACATTTGCTCCAAAGCAAGGCTTGACACAATCAAGATTCTTTTGCCTTACGAAAACAATGGAGAATTCATCAACTTGATGTCAAGTTTTCTTGAATGGTTTTTTAAAGAAGATATCTACATTGAGCGCCAAAAGGATTTAAAGTCCGGAGAAGAAAAAAATCTATAGGGAAGAATTGTATGGTTGAAAAGGCATTAGAGCGGTATGACAGATTGATGAATACCTATCTAGGCTTAAGTTTGAGAAAAGCCTAAGTGAGCCAACACTTTATGTGAAGAAAGCAAGATGAAACCTTATTGATTGTTTCAATTTATGTGGATGATCTACTCGTATGGAAGCAAAACTAATTTGATCAATGACTTCAAGACACCGGAAATGTTTGATATGACGGATTGGGAATCATGACATACTTCCTTGGTATAGAAGTGAATCCGATCATGGCATTTTCATTAGTCAAAGCTTTTGCCTTAAAATTAAAAGTTTTGCATTTGTTAAACCGTGAGCACACCAATGGCTCAAAAGAAAGGGTTGGAAGTCAAGAGAGGTTGATGAGAAGGACCGAAGCCTAGTTGGTTGCTTGCTTTCTTAATAGCAACCAAACCGATCTCATGCATGTTGTTAGTTTATTGTCAAGATTTATGCATTGTTGTGACATATCTCAATTCGGCAAAAAGGTACTTAGGTATATTAAGGAACCTTGAAGTTTGGTTCTGTTTAGGAATAGAGTGATTGGATACTGGATAGTGATTGGGTGGATCTTTGGATGACATGAAGAGTACCCTGGTTATTTTTCACACTTGGCTCATGAGTATTTTTGGAGTTCAAAGAAGCAACAAACTATTGCTCAATCCATAGTAGCGGTACATTGGGGAAAGTGAATCAAGCCATTTGGCTTAGGAAATTGTTATTTGATTTGAATGAAGATCAAAGTGAAGATCTGAGATTATGGTTGATAATCAATCAGCTTGCTATAGCTAAAATCCATTTTCATGGGAAGACTAAACATTTTAAAATTAAATATAATTTTGTTAGAGAGGTGAGCAATCGAAGAAATCCTTGTTCATTGTAGCTCACAAGACCAATTTGATATTTTGACTAAGCCACTTGGTACATCAAGGTTCGAGAACTTAAGGAGTAAAATTGGTTTATGTTGCATCGACAGGGTGTTGAGCATTGGGCAATGCAACATGTGACCGTTACCAAGGACCAAAAAAGCGAACGAAAGAACTTGGTGCATTTTGTTTCATTTTGTTCCTATGTAACTTAGTCTAGTTTGTTTTAAGGTTACTAAAGTTAGTAGGAAGTTTTGATTTGGTCTTGATGTAATAGCTAAAATGTCAACTTACTTTACTTGTAATTCAAAGATTGTATTTTCTTTGCATTAGGGGAATTACAAATATTAGGTAATCAAATTTGTATGTAACTCATATATTTTTGAATTTCATCAATGAAAAATGAGTTATCCGGTTAAAATTTTGTTCAAACTCTTTTCTTTTCAATCCTTGCTTTTGGTTCCTTCTTTTTTGTTTTGCTTTGATTTTGCTTAAGTTCTGCCATTGTTCCAACATTTTACTTTTAATAATTTCTTTTGGCTTGCCAAAAAAAACGATTGATGAACACATAGTTTTAAAGAGAGTTTAAAAGTACAAATATAGTAGAATCTATGTTGAGGCAATTGTTCAAGTGCCAATAGTAGCGGCTACTATGAATAACACTACAAGACCTTGTTAGATGGTATGGTTGAATGATGCTTGTGGAAGTATGACAATTGCTATGAAGTTCAATCAATTTGAAGAAACTTATCTTGAGGATTGGATGGAATTGGATCATGCAATCATATTCCTTAAATCATGCCCCAAAACACTAATTTTCATGTTGTAATCAATCCAATTCCCCCAAACTTCCACCAACCAATTTAAATCATAAAACATATCAAATTATTATTATTATTATTATTATTATTATTATTATTATTATTATTATATATAGCTCAAGACAAAGCTCAAGTAAGTTCATAGAGCTAAGAAAATAATCAAGATTCACCAAGTATTTTCACTAATAATCTTAAATACTTCAATTAAACTTTTGTACATTATATTTATATCAAAATATTAATTTCATACTCCCTTTAAGCCATAGTGATGCTTGAGGTCGGACTTTAATAAAGAGTTTCAATCCATCTTTCACCTATGCATTAAATAACAATGTGTTAAGCTAGTAACTACTCCATAATTCAAATCTTACCAATAACATTAGAAGCGCACCATGCTATAAACTATAAACGCTTAATATCTCCTCACGAAAACCAATAATACTTATTTTTGGAAAGTAAAAAATTCATTCTCAGTTAAAGATACATGCTTTGTGAAGGGTGTTTTGGTCACAATAATTCCCCAAAACTGGATTCCTATATTTTGTACAAAAAATTTCTGTACAGAAATTATCATCCATTGTATATATCAAATTCTACATCAATTTATGACGGATATTGACACAAAAGTAAATCATGCACTTTATTCCCAAAAGTTGAATTTCTGTCTATAAAATGAGTTGGTTTCAATTAAAAACTAAACAACATTAATTCTATAAGAGCACCAAACAATTAGAATTTACCTCATACTAATATTCACACAATCACATTAATTAAGAGTCGACTCTACCACAACACAAAGTAAACATCATGACCATTAGCACAAAATTAGAAAAATACATAGGAGTAATCAAGTAGAGTCGAGCTTGAATATTATTAAAGTTAAGTTTGAGTCAAAATTTGGAATTCTTGATGAAGCTTTTATCAATTTTTATATTCAAGCTTAACAATATATAATACAAATGCTAATAGCGAATAAATGTTAACTTAGAAATAATTTGATGCATATAAAAATTGATTTGATGAATTTGGGAATGCTTTCAAGGTTTATCTTTGATTTTTTACGATGTTAAAAAAAAAATAAGTAAATGCTACCCATCCATGGAGGATAGTACAAACTGACCAACACAGAACATAACTCAAATCCATCCAACCATTGTGAATTTTCTACCACCCCGAAATTGGGGGCCAACCCCAGACATAGTCAACAATCAGCCCATTCGTGCCAAATGGGGGCGCCTTTGAAGCCCACAGCTTCACTAACAAGGAAACCTATTTTATAATGTTGGCTTTTATAAAAATACAATGAACAATTGTTTTGTCGATGTGGGATTCTACATTTTATATACAGTACTGTTTTCTCGAGGAACTCCATTCTCTACTTCCACCGACTTTAATCTAAATTCTATCTTTAGATTATCCTTTTGTTTAACACCCAGGTTTTATTTTTCATTTTTAAACATCCAAGTTTTTAACATCATTAACAAAAATTCAGCAGAAAGCAATTCCCATCCATTGACTATCATTCCGAATATTGAGAGGCAATGGTAACTCCATGAAAAGCCAACTCTTTGATGGTTGAACCATTCTGGGATTTCACTTCCAGGTATAATAATATCAAATACTTCTCTTGAATTTGCAAATACCTGCAAAATGGAACACCTGTCATTTGTTATTATGAAATCCATAAATTGTTAATACGACATTTTGCAAAGCAAAAGGATATTTATCAACCTTAAGACTTTTTCCAATGTTAATGCATTGGTGTTTTCAGCCAATCTGTTGCAATTTGCACCTACAATATCTGTCCAATCAATTTAATTGCATTCCTTTGATGGACCTGCAATTGTTTCCATACAACCACAACCTTCTAACTACACACTTTTTATATTTGTTAGAAAGCCAGGCACTGATTTAAGCTTTCTGCACTTTGACAATATTCCAAGACGTTCAAGCTTGAGAAATCGAGTAAACGATGAAGGTATGCTGATGAAATTGTTACCATTAAGATAAAGTTCTTTCAAAGAGGATAGACAACAAATATCACTAGGAATATCTCCTTCACAAAGATTGCAGTCCATTAGATTCAACTCTCTTAATGAAAAATTATGAATCCAAAAATTAAACTCTTAAACATAAACTTCAATTAAATTTTTTCATTCATCTTGTACCAAAAAATTAATTTCATACTCTCCTTCAAGCTATAGTACGCGTTGAGGTCGTGACTTCAATCGAGAGTTTTAATCCATCTTTCATCTATGCATTAAACAACAATGTGTTAAGCTACATTATAGCTTAGTATCTACTCCATAATTCAAATCATACCAATAACATTAGAGGCACACTCATGCTATAAACTATAAGTGCTTAACATCTTCTCACCAAAACCACATAATACTTCTTCATTTGATTTGGATTGGTCATTTTATTTATTTGAAAAATTTCTCCTTAAAATAGATGAGGAAGATGAGGGCTAACGATAGGAAATTTGGAAAGGAAAAATTTCATGCTCAGTTAAATATATATGCTTTGTGAAGGGTTAAACTGTAAATAAGTTTTGCATGTTCAAAGAGAGTAAACTAGTGGAAGAACTTACTTTGATCACAGATATTTATTAATTCAAATTTTAAATTCTAATCAACAGTATTTTGGTCACAATAATTCTCCAAAACCGGATTCTCTATATTTTGTACAAAAATTATTTTCCGTTGCATAATATATCAAATTCTGCATCAATTATTATGGTTATTGACATAAAAGTAAGTCATGCACTTTATTCCATGAAAGTTGAATTTTTTTATAAAATGAATTGGTTTCACTTAAAAACTAAACAACATTAATTCTATATGAGCACCAAACAATTATAATTTAGCTCATATTAATATTCACATAATCACAATAAGATTTAACTCTACTTGCAACACAAAGTAAGACATCGTGACCATTAGAACAAAATTGGAAAAATACATGGGTGTAATCGAATTGAGTCGAGCTTAAATATTGTAAAAGTTGAGTTTAACTCAAAATTTGAAACTCTCGATTAAACTTGTTTATTAAATTTTATACTCAAATTGACTCAATAATTAAGCTTAAAGTTGATAATATACATTAAGAGGAACACAACCGCTAATAGCAAATAAATGTTAACTTAGAAATAATTTATCCACATATAAAAGAATTGATTTGATGAATTGGGAATGCTTTCTTGGTTGATATTTGATTTTTGTACTATCCTTTGCTTTGACGAATCTGTTTTGTGTTAAAGGTGTCATTAAATCTTGTTTTAGTGTTGATACAAGTGTTTTAAAGTGATTGTCAAGGTGTTAATGGTAGTGGCTATTAAGACTAACATTACAATAGACCTTTGTTAGTTGCCATGTTTGAATAATGCTAATATTTTGGAAGTATAAAAATTTATGAAGTTCAACCCATTTGAAAAAAATTATCATGAATATTGAATTGAATTAGATCATGCAATCATATTTTTGGATTGAGGAGATTGGATAAGGATGGAATTGAAGACATATCTCTAATAGTTTATGTTATGTTAGTCTTTATTATTATATTGTTTTATTTTGCTTGTTGTTTAAGGCTCCGTTTGTTTGCTAGTAAAATATTTTTGAAAATGATTTCTGGAAAATGATTTACTTTTGTGGAAAATAATTTACTTTTCTATTGTTTGGATGAATCAGATAAAATATTTTATGTTATTTGGCAGATTTCCTAAAAATATTTCATAAAAACTATTTTAAATTAAACAAATATATATTAATCCATTAATTGAATAGTAGAAAGATTTGTTTTTGATCTAATCCACTATAAATGGATTATACCTTCTAAAAAAACATTTAAAAAACCTCAAATTAAACCACTTTCTCTCACTACAACTATAATTATTTTGGATAATTCTAATCAAAAGCTCAACTATAAGCTTCCATTTAAAATCCCTCAACTACAAAGCATGATATGGCTGTGAAAAACCACTATTAGCTGCATTAACATTTAACATTTGAATGATGCTAGTCCATCTAAACAACTATGACATTTGACATATATACATTCCCTTCATTGCTGCCTATATTTAAGAAATTAGAATGATGTTACAACAAAGATCAGCGACTAACTGACCCATTACTTGATACAAAATCAGGTTTCTCATTTTGTCTTATAACAAAATGGTCAACCACCCTGACTGTATTCACTGGATCTTGCTGCCTTGCTGCTGCACTAGAATGATGTTACAACAAGGATCAGCGACTAACTGACCCATTACTTGATACAAAATCAGGTTTCTCATTTTGTCTTATAACAAAATGGTCAACCACCCTGACTGTATTCACTGGATCTTGCTGCCTTGCTGCTGCACTCCATTTGCTAGGTATTTCTCCTATGGCTCAACTGTTGTGGCTGCTTCTGGCTTCTGCTCCATATCCCAATCAGGATCCAACATCCATTCCCTTGGAACCTGCATCTCAAAGGATTAATGTATACATTCAAACCATGAAGAAAAGGATTGTGGCCAGTGAATCACTCTAGGTTTCTTACCTTATCGACTGCAAGAGTGAAAACTTCAAGATCACCATCACGATTGACGTGGAGTCGTATGAATGACTTGTAGTTAGCAATTCTGAGAGAAGAGAATGCCTCGTCAAAGTGTAGATGAAACCAGTTAATGCAGATATACAAGTAGCTTCCAAACACCAAAGAAAGGGTGACTGCTTTAGCTTGCTTCCCTTGTTGATGATTTTGAAGATATGGGACGGACTAAGGAAAAAGAGGAGAAATAATAAGAAGATGAAGAATGGGAGAAGGAGGAGTTTTACCTGGACGAAGAAGGAGATGGAAAATGTCTTACAGAAAATAAAATTCTAACAAATTTTCCCTAAAGTGACTGAGATTTTATCCATCTCTTGGAAAATATTTTACATTTGTAAAATGTTTTCATGCTTCAAACACGGTAAAACCAGAAATACATTTTCGGGAAAATGTTTTCCTGGCATCCAAAAGGAGCCTAATAGGAGAATTTATTGTAATTAATCTATAGCATATTAGCAAGTCTTGAAACTATTATATAATTAAAAGGCTTGAATAGGTTTTATACTAAGCATTGAGAGCAATTATTTGTTCGTTCTGTAATGTATTTTTGAGAGAAAGTTGTTTGGACACTTTATAAAATCTTTTGGGGTAATCTACACCATAAATCACCCAATTATAATTATTTTTTAATTTGGTAATTTAAGATAATTTTTTTGGTCTGATGTGGCAAAAATTATAAACAGAAAAAGAGAAAAAGAAAAAGAAGTTAACTGAGAAATTGGCTACCACGTTCGCGGAGATTGGGGAATGGAGGTGGCTTCGAAGCCCACGATTTCACTTAGACATCAGCTCAGTCATCTAATCTTGTGTTTTATAAATAATATAGGAAACAATTGTATGGTCAATATGGGATTTTACATTTTATACCTTCATATATACATTACTGTTTTCTCAAGGAACTCCATTCTCTACTTCCACCAACTTCAATCTAAATTGTATCTTTAGATTATCTCCATTTGTTTGTTTTATACATTTAAACCTTGTGAAAGGATTTGCATCTTATTATCTGCTTCTTCATGTAGCAATCAAACTTCCTCCACCTTTTGTCTTAAGCTAATTATATTTCTCTTAAATCTGCGATGATAAAATTCAATTATATAAGGAACAAAAAATTAAATGAATAATATTTGAAGGGTACAGAAAATTATGTTATCCAAATTTGAGGTATGCGTAGAATACAAGTTGTCTTCAACATGTATATGTTCAAAAATTTAAGTTAATTACATATATTTGGAAGATTATATCTTATTTCTTCTGAAGCAAAATATAAAAAATGAGTACTTTAAATGAAATAAAAAATTATAAATAATACTGTAGATTAAAAAAGTTTTAAAGAAAGAATTAATAGGATAAGGCCAATGAAGTAAATTACCACAATTAATGCTTCTTCCCCAGTCTGCCCATTATAGAATTGAAAATTTTTTGCGTCCATTTTTGTTGCCGCCCTTCATCCATCTCCTCATAGATATTACATTTTCGCTTTATAAGGGAACTGTTAGCTATTAATCTATTATCAGCATAGTGTTGCTGGATATCTTCAAGATTTGCACAACACTGACTACTATGCAGCTCTTGTATTTGTTCCATCTCTTCCAAATCTCTCTCATACACTACTTTAACACCGCACTTCTTCACCTTAACACTATATTTATCTTTGAATTTGAGAAATTAGCTACCCTCGGCAGCCCAAGACCAAGCAACATGCTCAACTTGGAAGGCAATATAACCACGTAATGTTTGGGTTTATGCTATAATAATATACAAAATAATTGTTTTGTCAATATGAGAATTACTTATAGTTCATGCGAATTTTGTTGAGTAAAATCTCGAATACACAAACGGAACACGAACAACAATTTAAACAAAAAGAAAAGAAACAATAAGATAAGGCTCCAAATTATGTATCAAGCCACTATCTTTAATATTCTACTCGCCTCCACTTATACTCGGTGCGCAAATGAGTTTTAAGCAAATAAATCTCGATGATACAATGAAACTCGATACTATTTCGTTTTGAACTAACGAAAATAGTTCACTAAGCACTAAGCAAAGTATAACAAGAAAATCAATTTTATAAAGAACTTCTACAATACTTTTTAAAGGAACTCTCATGTCTATTCATAGAGTTATAACTTTTAAAATATATCTTTTCTGAATAATCACATTGTTAAGAAGACATAATTATTCAACTAATATTAATTGTATAATTATAATTATTCAAGTGAGATTACACCCTTCATTTATACTCATTAGAATACTAGAAATATTTAAAAATATTCCGATATTCATTATAGTTTTAAGGTACTGTTTTCTTAATGAAGTTGCAGGAAATAAATGTGTCCATAAAATTTTGGCCATGATTTTTCCCTTTTAACTACAAAACAACGCAATCCGAATACCATTGAAGCAAGCATTGAATCACCCAAAACTACATTATTGGCACCTAATGGTATATTATATCCAATATGTCTTATATTATTCTTATTTAATATTTGTTATATAAACATATGAATATAATTAATCCTCCAAATATATAAACAACAATTTTAAAGGTTTAAATATCGCATTTAACACATAACTTGGTGTTTGACAATCTCAAACAAAAATGAAATGGCGTTTTACTTAGCAGTCTGATGGAAAAGGTAAAAGACAATTATGATCCAAACCTTGTGAAAGGATTTGCAGCTTATTAGCTGCTTCTTCATGGAGCAATCAAACTTCCTCCACCTTTTGTCTCAAGCTAATTATATTTCTTCAATCTGCGATGATAAAATTCAATTATATAAGAAACAAAAATTAAATAAATAATATTTTGAAGAGTACAGAAGACTATGTTATCCGAATTTGGGATATCGAGAATACTACAAGTTTGTGTTCATCATGTATATATTCAAAAATTTTAAGTTAATTAGATATATTTGGAAGATTATATCTCATTTCTTGTAAAATAAAAATATCAAAAATGAACACTTTAAATGAAATAAAAATTATAAATAATACCGTAAATTAAAAAGTTTTAAAGAAAGAATTAATAGGATAAGGCCAATGAAGTAATTTACCACAATTAATGCATCTTCCCAGTCTGCTCATTATAGAATTGAAAATTTTTTGCATCCATTTTTGTTGCCGCCCTTCATCCATCTCCTCATAGATATTACGTTTTCGCTTTATAAGGGAACTGTTAGCTATTGATCCATCATCAGCAGTGTCTTGCTGGATATCTTCAAAATTTGCACAACACTGACTACTATGCAGCTCTTGTATTTGTTCCATCTCTTCCAAATCGCTCTCATATTCCATCTCTTCCAAATCGCTCTCATATTCCATTTCTTCCAAATCGCTCTCATACACTATTCTAACACCGCATTTCTTCACCCAAACACTACGTTTATGTCCGAAAGATAGCCAAAGTTGATAGTATTCATGATCGAAGCAATCTGTTGCCCATAAATTCTTGGTTTCATCATGTTCACCACATTTGTCTTCCAAGGAAATTGGAAACAAAATGTCACGGAAAAATAACGAATTAAAATGTGCTCTTTCATTACAGGCTGCTCAAAATGCTCATTTACAATCCAGCCACACCAATTGACTTTTCGAATATTTCTACCCTGGAACATATATTCAGTCCAATTGGCATATCTAGAATATCTATCAAGGATAACAGCTTGACACATGAGTCCCTCATCCTCTGAAGCATCATAACTGACAAAAATGCAGCACAAAGCAACTCCCATCCATTGATTATCACTCAGAACTTCCAGAGGCAAATCTATCATAATCGTAGAGCCACCTATTTGTTGACTAAACCATTCTGGGATTTCACTTCCAGGTATAATAACATTAAACATTTTTCTTGAATTTCCAAATACCTGCAAAATAAATCTCTGATTGTTTGGTAACTAACACCATGAATAATTATGAGACTGAAAGAAACAAAGAAATTAACGAACCTTAAGATGTTCTTTCAACAGTGTTAATGCATTGATGTTCTCAGCCAATTTGTAGCAGTTAATACCTAAAATCTGTCTCATATCCATTGAATTGCAAACTTTTGATGGATTTCAACTATTTCCAGAGAAGTACAACCATTTATTGTTACACTTTGTATACTTGTTGGAAGCTCAGGCAACGATTTAAGCGCCCTGCAACCTGACAATTCAAGAGTTTCAAGCTTAGAAAGACGAATAAGAGACGACGGTATGCTGATGAAATTGTTACCACTAAGGTCAAGTCTCTCCAAAGAGGATAGGTGAGAAATATCACAAGGAATATCTCCTTCACAAAGATTGCAGTCCCTTAAATTCAGCTTTGTTAATGAACTCAAACCTAACAACGGAGGCACCATAGGAGCCATGGAATTTGTCCTTCCTCTTGGATTACCTTTAACAGAGAAGGCAGATATTTTTGTAACTTGGAAGAAGGTCCCTTGCTCCCATTAAAAGATAGAACTTTATAACAACCAGAAAGATTAAGAATTTTTAAACTTCTGCACCCACCTATGCTGCTTGGGAGACTCACAAGGTTCCTACAACCTTTCAAATTTAACAAAACAAGACTGCTCAGATTTCCAATTGAAAAAGGTAGCTCTTTAATGCATGTCCCATCTAAATAAAGCTCTAGCAAACATTCCATTTTGCCATCAATCTCTGAAAAGCTTTCAAGATTTGAGCAACCTGAAAGAATTAACTTTTCAAGAGATTCCATTCCAATTTTGGTTGGAAAACTCCTAAGACTTTTGCAGCCTCTTACATTCAAAACCTTAAGCCTCTTGAGAACTCCAACGGATGGATGAACATTTGCTAATCTAGTACAACCTTCCAAAACCAAAATTTCAAGATTTGGAGTAGTTGAAGTTTGGTGTCTTCATCAGGTTTTCGGACCCTTTGAGGTTGAGCACTTTCAACTTATATAAAAGCTGTTGAAAATAATAATAAATTAGAGATAAAAAGAGAATAACATAGGAAAGCTCATTTTTCTTGTTATTCTTTAATGTTAATAAAAATTTAATCTTTCTTCTCAAAATAAGATAGAAAACAATGACCAAATGAGTTAATTCTTACTATGTTTTCCTTCCATAGTTGTTCAATGTTGCTATAAGATAGGAGAAGTATAACAAGGTTTTCGGTTGGAAATTTGAAGGCAATGATCTTAAAGGACATCCCATCCAATCTAAAAGCCTTAACTCATTAGAAAGATATGTTAGATCACAACAATTTGATTGACAAAGGATTATGAGCAGTCTTAATCTTTTCATCTTCAAGAAGGCATCCCGGCCAAAGTGAGAGTCTTGTTCATTTCCTAAGTAGGACAAGAATATGATTATAGATATATAGACCATTAGTATCTAAAAGTTATGTTGCTTCATCACTTTTTTTTGAAATGCCCATGACTAACACTTATATCGATGCATATTCAGACATAGATATGAAGATATGATATTCCAAAGAATCTCAAAAACAATGAAAATGTAAAAGAAAAAAATTGAATAGTACCAAACACACATATATAACACCTATATCCAAATTTGAACAACATATATAGCTTGAAAGAATTGGAGTTGATATTCACAAACTCACATTGCTAGTAGAGGCGAATCTAAGGTGGCAGGACCCTCCCTAAAATAGAAATTACTATTTAAGTTTTAAAAATTTTTAAAATATTAAATTAGGAAAGATAAAATTACACTTTGCCCTTCTAAAATTATAAAAATTTGATTTAATCCTTTAAGAATTATAAAGATATTGACTATAAAAATTAAAATTTCATTCGCCACCCTCAATAATTGTTCTGCCCTACTGCTAGAAACCATGATATACACACAAGTGTTTGGCTAAAGAGAAAATGTAATAAAATAGATACAACCAAATGCATACATGTATGCATACATACCACTCTTTTTCCTTTTATTTTTTTTCTAAATACCAAGTATTGAAGATTTTTGTTATTTTTTAAAAAAATAACAACAATCAACATTATAATATATATATATATATATATATATATATTTTAAATCTTTATTGTCGATGATTATGCCTTCAATCATTTTTGTAGCCTAAAATAAAAAAAATAAAACATAAGACAAAAACTCATGAATTTTATATTTATAATTATCAATGCATGTTTAGCATTATTATTATTAGTTAAAATTAATAAATAAAATTAACTAAATAAAATATTTTTCAACAAAAGTAATTCAATGAAATAAAATTATTTTTATACCTATGGTGGAGGTTCTTTTAAAAATATTTATAATAAAAAATTTAAATGAGAAATTTTAGAATATACAAGACAAATGTACTCATTTTACTTCATGAATATTTAAAATAAACACTTTATTATTTTTAAAAATAAACACTTAATAAATATAATAGGTTATTTATGTTTTTGGTACAAAAGGTCATAGTTTTGGGTTGAATCTCAAATTTAATAAAGTTGCATCTTAATACCATGTTTGAATCAATTAAGCTAAAGTTAGAATATATATAATTTTTATGGAATGACTCACCGTGTTTTTGTTAGCACATGATAAACATCTTTCTCCCAATGCAACGTTTTCGGGTTCATCAACAGATTTTTCCCTAACAATTTTTCTTCCCATTTCTTGTAGCAAGTCATGCATCCACAATTTGTTGTCTTTATTAACTCTTAGTAGAGATTTCTTAATGAGAACATCAATTCCAATATCCGGAAAAAACTCACAACCATCTAATACTTTTATTACAAAATCTTTCTCCTCCCCATTAAAGAAGCAAGCTATATCTAGAAATATGTTTTGCTCAGTTTGGTCCAATCCATCAAAGCTTATTTGAAGTCTCTCAATAATTTCTTTGTTGGAATCTCTTTCAAGTCTTTCTATTGCACTTCTCCATTGTGCTGCATCTCTATCACACAAAAAGGAACCCAAAACATCAAGAGCTAAGGGAAGACCTCCGGCATATTTTAAAACTTGTTTAGAAAGCTCACTAAAATCATTTTCTAGCCTTGTCTCACTATTAAAAGCTTTCAAATTGAATAGTTGAAGTGCATCATTGGCATTCAATGTTGTAGGCTTATACACATCATCAACTCGGTAAGATCGGAGCAAATGTTCGTCTCTTGTTGTTACAATAATTCTGCTCCCTAAACCGAACCAATCACGCCTTCCAACCAAGCATTTTAGATGTTGTAGGTTATCAACATCATCAAGAACAACAAGAATCTTTTTATTAGATAACCTGTGGTTAATTAAGGCAATTCCTTCATGAATATTGAAGAAATTAAAGTATTCCTCAGACAAGATTTGAGAAAGAAGTTGTTTCTGTAACGAAACAAGTCCACATTTATTTGAAACTTCTCGAACATCAGCAAGAAAACTTTTACCTTCAAAATGAGGTGACATTTGAGTGTAAGCAACTCTTGCAAGAGTTGTTTTACCGATGCCACCCATTTCACAAATTCCGATAATGCGGACATCATCTTCACCAATTTCTATTTTCGCATACAACCCTCCAAGCGTGAAGTAATTCCAACTAATTCATCATGTAAAATTGGATATGTTTCACATAATTTTGTAGATATCTTTTTAACAATGTCTCCAATAAATTCGATTTCATGCCTATAAACACAAACAAAAAAAGAATTTGGTCTCCAAACAAGAAATCAACAGCTAATGGACATGGATATAACATTCTAAATAGAGAAGAACATCATGTAAGCATTAAAAAAGAAAAGAGAGAAGATATAAAGGAATCACCTGTGATTTAAATGCCATCCCTTAATGTTTGCGACTTGAGTTAAAGCATTTCGCCACCTTTGGACCTTATCTTCATCATATCTCTTTTCATGTTCCGCAAAGGCTTCTTCAACTTTTCCTTTCTGTTGTCTTAAATCAGATGGGTCCACGCCATAGAAAACTGGAAACACTTTATAACCCTTGTCCTTTTTCTGCTTAACAATCTCAGTAAGTTCGTCCAAGCACCAACCCGAGGAAGCGTAAGACTCTGAAAATACGATTACGGAGCACCATGATTGCTGAATGGCTTTAAACAGCCCTGGCGCGATCTCTTCGCCGGCCTCCAGCTTTGGGTCATCCCTGAAGGTGACAATCCCAGTCCTTTTTAGAGCATCATAGAGATGATCGGTGAAGTTTTTGCGGGTATCTTCACCTCTAAAACTTAAGAAAACATCATATTTCTTTCTAGAAATGGAGGATGAAGTTGAAGGTAACGACAACATGATGAGAAGAAAAAGATATCTGACACTTGTGATCAAAATCAGAAAACAGATGTCAGATATCAGAAACAAACTAGAAAGAGTCTTTTAAATATAGGAGCATGAAGAAAGAGAAGAATAGATCAAATTTGCAAGGAAAAGTAAACAGAGGTTTGTAGGCAATTTCTGTGTAGATATCGAAGCATGTAGTGGTAGAAATCGGGTCACATATCAGAAAAGGAAGAATCCATGGAGGTAGTTTAATTATGGACGAGATATTATTATAAGTTTTTTAACGAGTGTTCTTATAATATATATATATATATATATTATTAGAGTATGATAGCTGTTGTGGACGTTAAGGTAGTTTAGGCTGTTAACAGTTAGTTAAGTTGAGAGGGTTTGTATTATAAATACTATGCTTTGTATTCTGAAAATACATTCTCATTCAATCTTGATTAATAAGATTGATTTCTTGGTTCAATTCATAGCTCTCAACATATATATATCATTGATTACTTCCTAATCCTAAAGGTAAACATTTGAGGTTATTCAAAAATATAAAAGTTTTACATAATATTAAGAATAGACTAAAACCAGTAGCCGGCCATCCCCAAATTATTAATTTGTATACAAAATAGTAAACTATAAACACATACACTTCCAAGAAGTAAAAAGTAAAGGACAAGACGTTATCCTACTTTCACTAACAACCTCGAAGTTCCATCAAATGAAAAATTAAGGAAAAGAACGATGAATTTGTGGAGAAAAGTAAAATTTTGGGAGAAATTAATTTGGGGAGTAAATTTGGGAGAAAATATTAAAAATAAAATTGTGGAGAAAATGAGTTTGAGGTAGAGGAGGGTTGGGAGGAGAGAGGAGTAAAAGTTTTGGGGACGTGTGAGGAGTAAAAATTTTGGGGGAAAAATAGAAGAGTAAAATTCTGGGGTAAAATATTCAAAAAAAATTGAGGTAAATGGGTTTGGGTAGAGGAAGGGGTTGGGATGGGGAGTAAAATTTTGGAGGAAAATGATAGGAAGTAAAAGTTTTGAGGAAAAGTAAAAATGTTTAAGAGTTTAGGGTAAAATGTAAAATATTATAGTTTAGTATTTGATTTATTCAATTATTCGAGTTATTTGAATTCGAAAACTCAACTCGAAATTAGAAAAAAATGTTCTAGTTGACTCGAATAATTCAATTAACTCGAATCAACTCGAATGATATATATAGATGTGAACCTATTAAAATTTGTAGGGTAAACTACACAAATAGACACTTAACTATAAAAATTTTTCATTTTAGGCACCCAAAATAAAATGTTTGCAATCTAAGGATCCACATTTAGTAGTTCGATCATTCTGGTTACATTCGTTAAAATTACAAATAACAAGTTGATGTGGCAGTTAAAAAAATCGGTATCATCACATATTTAGCCCTCAATTTTTATATATTATATCGATTTATCCATAATTTTAAAAAATTAACCCTCAAAAGTTACAAATACTCTCAATTTTATCCTAATTCTAAAAATTCAAAGAATTGTATAAAAATATAGAATTTTGAGAATTGTATAATATTAATATCTTTCTATAAAATATAGAATGAATCACTAATATTTTGAGAATTGAACAGTCAAAAACAGATTCCTCACTACTAACATGTAAATTGTTTATAAGTTTAAATCGATTTTATATTAGAATATTACTTCTTTTGAATCAATTGTTATGCTTAAATATTGTTTCTTTTGAATAGATTGTTACGTAACACATCTAATTTTTGCTTGGCCCTAATATTAACATCGTAATTCCGCCATTGTTACACAATTCTTTGGATGGATATAAGCTTTAGGCTCGACATTCTCATCCCTTGAAGCATCATCATTCACAAAATGCAGCAGAAAGCAACTCCCATCCATTGGCTATCATTCCGAATATTGAGAGGCAGTGGTAAGTTGACTAAAGAGTCAACTCTCAGGTGGTTGAACCATTCAAGGATTTCACCTCCAGGTATAAAAATATCAAATACTTATCTTGAATTTGCAGATACCTGCAAAATAAGACACCTACCGTCCGATAACTAAAACCATAAATTCTTAAGTATGAGATTTTGCAAGTGGAAAAGAGATAAAATTATTCGACCTTCAGATGTTATTTCGACAAAGTTAAAGAATTGGTGTTCTCAGCCAGTCTATAGCAGTTAACAGCAAAAATACAAGTTGTATCCATCGAATTGCAAACTTTTGATGGATTTGCAACTATTTCCAGAGATGCACAGCCATTTATGTTCACCATTTCTAGACTTGTTAAAAGGTCAGGCAATGATTTAAGCTCCTTGCATTTTGACAATCCAAGAAAAGAAAGCTTGGAAAAATCGATTAAGAGACAAAGGTATGGTGATGAGATTGTTACGACCAAGATCAAGATGTGCCGAAGAGGATAGAGAAGAAATATCTGTAGGAATATCTCCTTCACAAAGATTGCAACTCCTTAGATTCAAATTTGTTAATGCAGTTGTTGAAAGTTGACCCACCATGCAGCAGTGGCGGACAAGTTAAAAGTGCACGCCAAAAAATGCAACTGGCGGACAGTCCTAAGGGCAAGTTTTTTAAAAGGGGATAGACAAGAAATATCTCTAGGAATATCTCCTCATAAAAGATTGCAGTCCCTTCAACTTAGACTTGCTAATGAACTCAAACCAAAAACGAAGGCAACATCAAAGCCATAGAATTTGTCCTTCCTCTTTGGCTTACCTTGAAAATGGAACACAGATGTTGTTGTAACTTAGATGAAGGTCCCTTGCTCCCATTAAAAGACAAAACTTCAAGATTTTTAAATTGAAAAAGAAGGTGGTGGTTTCGATATGGTTGTTCAACTTAAGTCAAGCTCCTCTAAGAATTCTACTTAGAATTTGTCCCTATGCTCCCTGGGAGACTCTGAGGGTACTGCAATCTTTCAGATTTAACAAAACAAGTTTCTCGAGGTTTCGAATTGAAGAAGGAAGTTCTTGAATGCCTGTCTCATCTAAATAGTGCTCCAACAAACCTTCCATTTTGCTATTAATCTCTGGAAACTTTAGCAGTTTAGGCAGCCTGACAAAATGAATGTTTCAACAGATTCCATTCTAATTTTGATTGGAAGAGTCCCAAGGCTTTTGCAGCCCCTTGAATTCAAGACTTTTAGCCTCTCAAGCTCTCCAATGGATGGATGAACATCTACAACTTTAAATATTGTACATGAATAACATAGTTTTATCGTTTAGATCTTAAATTTCAAAATTCAAAAAATACGACGATTAAAATTGAATAATTTAAAATGTAAAAAGACCACAATTGACCAAATTATAGTATAGGATTATATCCACAACCTACACAAAATATAAGAACTAATAGAAAATTTTGACCAAATGATATATATACACATGAACCTATTAATATTTGTAGGGTAAACTACAAAGATAGTCACTAACTATAATTTTTTATTTTAAGCACCCAAAATAAAAAAATTATAATTTAACACTCACGTTATATACTTGATCATTTTGGTCACTCCAAATAAAAGCACAAATGGGGAGCTGAAGTTAAAAATCGATATAGTAATAAATTTAGCTCTCAACGTTTACATATTATATTAATTTAGTCGTAATTTTAAAAAATTAACCTCAAAATTTACAAATACCTCAATTTGATCCTAATTCTAGGAATTCAAAGAAATATAAAGAAATACATAAATATTTTCAAAAAATATAGTAAGAAATTTAAATATATGTTAATATTAATATTAATATAAAACCGTAGAGATTCAGAATTTTATACACCCACCTATGCCGCTTGGGAGACTCACAATGTAGGTCTCCTATGGATATACATATAAGATTTTCTCTTATATAAAAATATAGAATGCAGTACATAAAAAAGAAAATAAAGAATTCATTGAACTTTACATGTTTCAATTATGTTTAAAAGAAAAAATAAAATGAATAAAATTCTAACCAGTACAAATTGAAAAATCTTTTCACCCGTTTTGGTTGTGACCCTGCTTCATCCTCTGTTTCTTCATAAACATGTTCAAATTCTGCACAACTTTGATTGTTACATTGCTTACGTGGTCCTTCATATCTACTATTCGACAATTTCTACCATGGATAATAGCATCACAACCGATATCCTCATTGACAAAAATGCAGCAACGAGCAACTCCCATCCATTCACCATCGTTTCGAATATTAAGAGTTAGAGGTATCTTAATTGACAAGTCACAACTCTGTTGCTGGCTAAACCATTCTGGGATTTCATCTCAGATATAATGATATCAAATATTTTTCTTGAGTTTGCGGATACCTGGAAAAGAAAAATACCCAAGTTGGTAATTAAAACCATAAATTATTGAGTATGAGATTTTGTAAGTGAGAAAGAGAGATTAGTCGACCTTAAGATGTTTTTTCAGCAATGTTAATGCACTGACGTTTTCAACCAATCTGTACCAATGAATACCATTAAACCGTGCCCAATCCATCGCATTGCAGACCCATCACATTGCATACTTTAGATGGATTTGCAATTAGTTCAGAGAAGCACAACAATCTATTCTCACGCTGTCTATGCTTGTCAGAAGCTCAGGCAATGATTTAAGCTCCTTGCAATTTGACAATATAAGACATTCGAGCTTGGAAAATTGAGTAAAAGATGAAGATATGCTGATGAAATTGTTACTAATAAGATCAAGAAATGTCAAAGAGGATAGACAAGAAATATCTCCTTCACAAAGATTGCACTACCTTAGATTCGACTTTCTTAATGAACTCAAAACCTGACAATGAATGCAACATTAAAGGCATGGATTCTATGCTTCCTCTTTGGAACACCTGGAAAGAGAAGGCAGATTTGATGGTCCCTTGTGCCCATTAAATGACAGAATTTTAAGATTTTCAATTGAAAAATGAAGGTGGTGTCCAAGATGTCGAAGAAGGCGAGAAGAGCTGCTCACCGAAGTTTAAGGTCTCCACGGCTGGATGTGTGAATATGCTCGTGAAAGAATTTCCGTTATTGACTTAACGAAAATAGTCTAATAACAAAGATAAAAAAAAGAGATGATTATAATCTAAACATCGTCAAAGGATTTGCGCCTTAGTTATTATCAGACTTCCTCGTGGAGTTATCAAACTTCCTCCACATTTCATCTCTAGTTGATTACATTTTTCAATCTCGACATGGGTGAATATTTAATTGAATTAAATAAAAAATTTGAGTTAATTAAATTCACGAATTTTATTTTATCATTTTAATTTGATTTAAAATTTTCTCGAATTTAGTGGAGTAAGATGAATTCGAATCGAATCGAATCGAATATATTTGTTCGAAATTAAATTTTAAAAAAAATGACTTTGATGTTTATTTTTATGTACTTTATCTTGAAAATATTTTTCTTTAAAATTTTTAAACATAAGCATGCAAAGGAAACTTGAATTAATCGTATAGCAATCCCATTCTTGCTTCCATTTTAATGAGGAACCTAAAAAGAAAAAGTAAACTTCCAAAATGAAATTCAGAACACGAACAATCAATTACACCCAAAATACTAATCAAAAAGTAAACTTCCATTCTTGCTTCTGTTCTTGAATTCTGTTTTTGTTTCTTCTGCAAGTCTCGAACCTTGCTGCTCAAGTCAAAGCTGAACTTGCTTGCACCTTGTTCATAACACCAACAAACAGTATCTATTATCCATAAATTCTTGGTTTCACCATGTTCACCACATTTGTCTTCCAAGGAAATTGGATACTTGTCACGCGAAATAACGAATGAAAATGTGGTCCTTCATTATGACCTGTTCATTGCACCGGAAACTCCAGCCACTCCAATCGACCTTTTGTCTGGAATATCTATTATGGATAACAGCCTACACATGAGTTGCTCAGCCGTTGAAGCATCATCACAGATAAAAATGCAGCACAAAGCAACTCCCATCCATTGACTATCATCCGAACTTCCAGAGGCAAATCTATCTTGATCCAAGAGTCACTTCCAGGTATAATAATATCAAGCTTTGCTCTTGAACCAAATACCTGCAAAATAAACCTCTGGTTGTTTAGTAACTAACACCATGAATAATTATAAGACTGAGAGAAACAGAGATATTAAGGAACCTTCAGATGTTTTTTCAGCAATGTTAAGGGATCGACGTTCTCAGCCAATCTGAAGCAATTAACACCTACCATCCCTGCCCAAATCTTTGAATTGCAAATATTTTCAGAATATCTTGAAATGCAAACTTTTGATGGATACGCAACTATTTCAAGAGAAGTACAACCATCTATATTCACACATAGTATATTTGTTGGAAGCTCAGGCACTGATTTAAGCGCCCTGAAATCTGACAATCTAAGCCATCCAAGCTTGGAAAGTTGAGTAAGACACGAAGATATGCTGATAAAATTATTACCACCAAGATCAAGTTTTTCCAAAGACGATAGGCGAGAGATATCACTAGGAATATCGAAAAGATTGCAGTCCCGTAGATTCAGCCTTGTTAATGAACTCAAACCTAACAACGAAGGCAGCATCAGAGCAATGGAATTTGTCCTTCCTCTTTGGGTTACCTTTAACAGAGAAGGAAGATATTTTTGTAACTCGGAAGAAGGTCCCTTGTGCCCTTTGAAAGACAAATCTTTAAGATTTTTCTAATTGAGAAATGAAGGATGATGATTTTCGTAAGGCTGTTTTACTTAAGTCAAGCACTTCCAAAAACTCCAGTTGCTGCAGATTCTCTGGCAAATTTTCAACTTTATAACAATCAGAAAGATTAAGAGTTTTTAAACTTTTACACCCACCTATGCTCCCTGGGAGACTCACAAGGTTCATGCAATCTTTCAAATTTAACAAAACAGGACTGCTCAGATTTCCAATTGAAGAGGGAAGTTGTTCAATGCTTGTTCCATCTAACTAAATCCCTAGTAGGCATTACATTTTGCCATCAATATCTGGAAATCTTTTAAGATTTGAGCAACCTGAAAGAATTAATTCTTCAAGAGATTCCATTCCAATTTTGGTTGGAAGACTCCTAAGACTCTTGCAGTCTTTTAAATTCAGAAGCTTAAGCCTCTTAAGAACTCCAATCGATGGATGAACATATGCTAATCTAGTACAATCTTTCAAAACCAGAGTTTTGAGTTTTGGGGTAGCTGTGGAGTCTGGCGCCTTGATCAGGTTTTCAGACCCTTCGAGATTGAGCACTTTCAACTTATGCATGGGCTGTTAAAAATAATAATAAATTAAAGGTAAAAGAGAAAAACTTAAGAAAGCTAATTTTATTGTAATTCTTCTTTGTTAATAAAATTTTAGTCGTTCTTCTCAAAATAAGTTAGCAAACAAAGACGAAATGAGTTCATTCTTACTTTGTTTTCCATGGATAGCAAGCAAAGACGAAATGAGTTCATTCTTACTTTGTTTTCCTTCCATGGTTGTTCAATATTGTTATGAGATAGAAGAAGTGTAATAAGGTTTTCTGGTTGAAAGCTTGAAGGCAAGTTTCTTAAAGGATATTTTGTCCAATCTAAAAGCTATAATTCATTAGAAAGATATATGAGGTCCGACAATTTGAGTGACAAATGAATCTAAGTACTCTTAATCTTTTCATCTTAAAAAGGCATCAGCACTTAATGTAAGAGTCTTGTTCATTTCCTAAGTAGAACAAGGATATGGTTACAGATATATATATAAAACATTTAGTATCTAAAAATTATGTTGCTTCCTGGCTTCAATGCTCATATCTAACACTTATATTTGACTCAGATTCAGACACATATGAAGATATTATCTTTCAACAAATATAAAAAATAATGAAAATGAAAAAAATTGAATATGCTCATACATAAGACAAAAACTTGTGAAATTTCCGTTTATGATTATCAATGCATGTTTTAGCATTATTATTTTTAGTTGAAATTAATAAGCAAAAATAAACTACATAAAATAATTTTCAAATAAAGTAATTCAATTAATTAACATTCTTTTTTTACACATCATGCAGGTTTTTTTTAATTATAATAAAAAATTAAATGACACATTTTAGAAATATATAGGATAAATGTACTCATTTTACTTTATCAAGATTTATAATAAACACTTTATTATTTTTAAAAATAGACACTGTTATATATGTTTTTACCAACACGTCATAGTTTTACTTGAATCCCAATTTTAATTAATGCCACCTCTTTATACTAATGGTTTGAATCAATTAAGTTAAAGTCAAATATATGTATAGTTCTTATGAAAGCTTGTCAGAACCATTTTTGAAAAAACCAAGAATCGACTTGGATTTGAAAATGAAAACAAAAACGGAGTCGCCACCAATCCTTTTTGATGAGGTGTGATCGGGTCACCTCAAATTAATCATTTTAATAAGAGTTAAGATTTACTAAAACGATAATATCTCGGTCTTTCGAAAAATTTC
>NW_026440403.1:0-39496 GCF_025698485.1 Gossypium arboreum
TTTTCCTCCCTTAGAATTTTCGCCCTAAAATTTTACCAGTGAATAGGTTTGGATAACATTCTTTCATTGCATTCTCCGGTCTAAATTGGGCTGTTACATAACAAATGGCAACTTGGAAAGTAAATTAAAATTTGATTGAATACAAAGAAATATGCAAAGCATTTTAAAACTAGTAACACAAATTAATAGTAATGAACTGAAAAGCCAGGAAAATTATTTCCCCTAATATGCAACTACTGGTAGTGATGTTGTAACAATGTTGCAGCATTATGATAGTTTATTAATCTGGAATAAACAATTTATAGGCTTGTTTCGAAGTCACTATCTTCAATCCTTAAACTAATTTAACAAATATCTATGCCAATTTAATATCAAGAATACAATTGCATGCACCATTCCTAGAGGATTATGCACGGTATGTCACACCAAAAATTGGGCCTAGAAGTTTCAAGGGTAAAATAGGAATTTTAGCCCATATGTGTTCAGAATTTCTTAAGCATGGTAATCATTAGTGTTCTCGAAAATGGCTTTTAGAAAATTAAATCAATTTTTGAAAATGAGCTTTAAATACCTTTAATTTTAAAAATAGGACTGATTTGTAAAAGAGTCAAACTTGTGAGTTTTTAAGAGGTAACTAGACCAGATTTTAAAATTCCACCTAAAACCCCTTCTTCAAGTTGTTTCACAAAAGCTCTTCCTATTTTTTTTTGACGTCCCTTTGTTCTCCCAACTTTCCCATTTGGTTTTGATTTCCAAATCCCAATTCCTTTTAATTTCTATCATCTTTTAAGCCATAAACCTCCATAGAAACTAAGAAAACTCCCCAAAACACCATTAATTTCTATTGTCAAGCATGTGGGTTTTTCGGGTTTTTAGCCAAAATTTCATTTTTCTTCCATCAAAGGTAACAGTTCGATTCCCTATTTGTTTTAAATGTGATCTAGTCTCTAAAATAGAATTCTTAGCCATTAAATCTCATGTTTGAAATAAAAGCCAAAAATTGGGTCCTTAATGGTGGATTTTGGGACTTTGAACAGAAACATAGTTTCAAAGTGTATTTCAAATTGTTTTAATAGGATTTTAAGGTTTCCACACTTACTTTGAAGTTTTATTAAGGATTTCTCAAGTTTTAATGAATTTTCATCATAATAGCTATTGTATGTCGAAAAATTTTGATACTATGAATTGAGAGATTTTGTGTAGTTTAAAGGTTAGGAATTAGTCGAGATGAATATGTAGATGAATGAATTTTTCTTCATGCAAAAAGATTAAGTGCAGACCAAGTTATTTGAGTTTTAAGTTTTTTATGTCGAAGGTTTTGGTCACAAAAGAACTTAGCTTAGGCTTATGTTTTTGATTGTTTGAGGTAAGTCATTGGCTAATTTTTGGTTGTGTATTTGTGTGGTTTGTCTTGTTGATACGTTGGAGTTGATTGGACCTTCAACGAGTAGAGACAAAGGCAAAGAAAAGCTTGTTTGAGCTTTCACTTTGGTGAAAGCATATTTGGTGAGTGTTTTGGAATCACTACTGTAGATGATTCATTTTGTAAATTGGGAATTTAGAGTTAGCCTAAACCCTATTCTAAATTCGACTATAAATTTTCTTATACCAAGATTCATTGTGATATAGTGTGCTTGTGCAAATGTGGAAATATGAATAAATATGTGATGCTATGACATGTGTTATAAGCTTGTGATAACTATTGTGAAATTGAATATGTGGGCATGTTATTCATGCCAAGTGGTAGTGATTATATTGTGCTAATAATGTGAATATGCAAGTGAATATGTATGGAAAGTCAATAAGCAATGTGTGATAAAATTATGGATATTTTGGCCTTGTGGCCTTATGAGACCGTTGGATATAGTTGGCATGTAATATGATTTTGAGGCGCTGATGCCCGTGACTGTTTTGAAGAGATAAGGGAATGTGAGATAAGCTTTATTCACCAGAATATGTCTCGTGTGCTGGAGCGTGTTTTAGTCCCTTAATTATTCTTAATTTTTGGTTGTGGATGTTGTAACTCTACCCCTAAAAAGAAATTTCATCCCAGAATTTCATGTCATGCCAACCTTGGAGGTGGACTTAGGATCTTTCCTTATTCTTATGGTTCACTACACATTCATTTATCCCTCTTACAAGTTCTCCTAACTCGGTTCCCTTATACACTCTCATTACCTTTTAGTTCTACTCGTTTTGTATATTGATTCTATACTTAACGAGTAGAGGTTCCCGCTAAGTAGATATCGGTTACTTTGTTGTGGGTATTCCTTGTCCTACAACGTCTCCTCTCTTTTATAATTTGGATGGAAGTTCCATGGTGAACACCGCTGCTACCACCTCATCACTTTATCATTGGTGGATGCTTTGAAATCTTAAATTTACTTACGTTCTAACTCGCCCATCTTGTGGATCCTTAACATTAGTGAATCCTAGCTTCCGTTCATTGACGACTTTTAATCCTACCACTATGCACTCTAACCCATAATCTTTTATCTAATCCCTAATTTAGTGGATACTCAAAGATGGGTACCACTTGACTTATCTATTATTTTTCTTGGTTAAACGCCTCAAGATTTCTAAGTTCATTCACATGCTAACCTTACCCATCCGATGGGTCAATTCCTTCTTTTCACAGGCAACCAAGCTCACATGTGACTCATCTTTTACTACTATTCTTGCATAATGTCGAGTGATTACCCGACTCCAAAATCTTACTCCAATGGTAATAAAGGCTTCCTTCCTTACTCAAAAGGGCTCACAGAGATTACACATCCCCATCTCTAATCATCCTAAGGTGTGTCAACCACCTACTTTCAAACTCAAAGAAGCTCGGTCCATAGCTTCCCAAATCGCTCTTAGACTCATCGCTATGACTCTTCTCGCTACATCGAAGAATCTATATTAGTATCACTTATCTTCTCTTTGTCTTTCTTGGTAGGAGTCTATCTCCAACGATTTAATGACTTCCTTCCACTATTGGTAGGGTGGGAAGATCCTTGTCCGCCTTCAAAGTGAAAGCCAAATCAAACTTGCGAATCTAGAGGATCACTCTTTCTGAATGACACCCAAGTGTACAACTTCCTAGATTCATGGAAGTCTATACCAAAGTTAGGGATTTGCTATTGTTCTCCCACTCTCGCTAAAAGCTCAAGTAGAGTCGTTCTCACTTCTCTCGAGAGACTCGTCAGAAACTACACGACGCCTTTAAGGTGGTCATCACTTTAGGCGTATTCAAAACTCTTACTTTTCTTTGTACCTTTTTCTTTAAATAAGTTTCCTATTTTTAGTAATTGTACTTTTCAATCAACGACTTTTCCTCTTACCTATATTCATCTATTCACATTCCCTTATTTATAGTTTTCTTGTATCCTTGCAACATGCAATTTTTGGAACTTATAGTACTTCATTTTCTCAATCATACTTTCTACGTTATAGTTTCACTTATGGGTACTTACCTCTCAATTCTCTAATCTAGGCGATGCATCTCTATGGCACATGTTTTCTCTTTAACACTATTAAAGACTTGAGGATGGGCTAGTTTGATCACCATGCACGTAGGGTACTTCTTTCCAATCTTCTAAGTCGAGGATCGACTAAATCTATAACTCGATACCACTATATTTGTAACACCCTAAGCCCAACCTGTCCTCAGAATTCGGGTATGGAGATCACAAAGGACCTATATTTAAACTTACCAATTTAACTGTTATAAATAGTATAAAATGAAATTTATCTAATAAAGAAATTAATAATAATTCCTACAACTAAGGCCTTAAGCCACTAAATGCTTAATCCTTGGAATTATTTCTATCTCTACTCAGATAATTTCCTAAGATTTGGCTAAGGGCTAACTAATTCAAAATTTAGACCCTAAAGATGTCATCTAGCTACACTATGGTTGATGCTGAGGTGAAACCTCCAATGATACCATCTCTCTATGTGTATGACTTGATCCATCGCTATTATTGATCTCCACCCCATCCGGCTTGGTCCTCTCAAGTCCTCAATTATCCTCACAAGTCTTACGAACATCCATCAACTCCGTAAGTTTGAATGAACTTAGTGAGTTCCTTAACTATACCATAATTAACCCTATTGCATGGAGCTAAAAAACATAAAATAAATTAAATGTAAATACTTTGTGATTCTATCAAGGCAAGTTACCTTGCTTGGGTGGCGGAATCCATTTGACTCTTCGAGCTACTGCTTGTAAGTCCCTTCTCCGATTAGACTCTTTACATGACAATACCCTATGTGCTTCTATAACGGCAAAACCTATCCTTATTTCTCGTCTTTCCTTTCCTCATTACTCTTTCCCCATACATGGGTGTGCATTATCCCAATTAGATCTAACTACTTACCGGTTTCCCATCATGGACCCTTATAGTAACCTTTCCAACTATCCACCCAAAGATTCTTAGAACATACTCTCATTGGCAAACTTGATCGTGCTTCTTTTCTCGGACTTTTTCTTTCCCATACCTTAGGCACGATTGACATCTCTACATTTTGTCGACATTCAACATGACTCCCATTCGCGAGTCTATTCTCCTCCTTTTCATTGTTCACATTGACGGATTACTATTAGTAATTCGCTCTTTAGCTAACCCTTAATAGGGGACTTGCCTATCTCATTGATCGGTCGACTTTTGGATCATAGGTTATAGCCTATGTGGCCACATGACTTGTCATCCAATTTCTCACCTCTTTCCTACCAGCTATTATCATGGTGACGTATCCGCAATAGACTTTCCTTGAAAAGTAAGTCTTGAGACATATTGTCTCTATGTAACACCCTATACTCGTAACCCACACGGGTTGAAGTACAAGGCATTACCTAACTATATCTCTTGCATACAAACAATTTCAAGTCACCAATACTTGGCCCAAATTAAAAATTTTCAATTTTTACATAAACTTCTTCTTGAGGCCCATGAGCCCCAAATCGATCTTTAAAAACTATTCGAACCATTCCGTGTCCTTAAACCAACCTTAAAAATTTACCTTAAAATAGGGAACAAGCTGGTGGAAAGGTAACACGCCTGTGACCATTTCAACATTGGTGCTACTAGCCCGTGTGGCTCACATGGCCTAAGCACCGGAAACGCCGTGTCCCACACCTATGTAGAATTAATTTCTAATTCTCACCTAGGGGTTTTCACACGCCAGAAACGCCTGTTCTATCCTGTGCAAAAACTTGACATTCTGCTTCGACATGAGCATCCCTAAAATGTCACATGGTCATGGCACACACGTGTTCTAGGCCGTACCTCCACACGATCGAGACACACGGCCATTTCCCCATGTGTTTATTACCATGCATCTTGACCTAAAATTTTTACATGCGGGGACACACAATTGAACTACACACCCATGGGGCAACAGTAGTCACACACGGTTTAGACACAAGCCTATGTGTCTACCAGTATGGACAATGTGACACCTAATGTGACCCTAGTCGGAAAGTGGTTTCGGACCACGAACCAAGTCATAAAAATAATTAACCGTCATATTTGATGCTTATTATATGTATATATGCATGTGTGAAAATTTCATGTTTGAATTTTGTTAATTGTAAGTGAATTTTATTAAATAGGACTTATGTGAGAAAATTTAAAAATGTGTTAGGCAAATGTTGAAGTGACTTATTAATACATGTTAGAAAATGCTTGTACTTGCATGTCAAATTAGCCAAATTTGACATAGTGTCCGGCCATGTTATAGATTAAAGAATATTATAACTATTTTATGCTAATAATTTTATGTTACAAAATGAAATAATGAATAAGGTTAATAAAATACTAGTTAGTGGGAGGAGAAACCAAAGTTAGCCTATGTTTTCTCCTCCATTGCCGTAACTAGAGAAAGAAGAGGAAGAAAAGTCTTTAGGGAAGAAAATTCAGCTAAGGTGGATAGCTAAAGTAAGGTAAGTTCAATGTCATTCTTGGAAAAACTTATGCACCATTTGGATGATTAGTTTAAATTCTACCTATTTTATGGTTTGAAGATAGGTTTTGTATGAGTTAAGTTTGGTTAAGGTGGATTGTTTTGATGTCATTAGCATGCTAAGTGTGAAGCTTTGTAATGATACATGTGATGTGGGATTGATAAATTGGGTTTTATAAGGAAATTATGCCATAGCCGAATGTGTCTTGAAGAAGATGTCATATCTGCTATTATAAGTATATGTGTATTTGGCTAATGAGTTTGAATTGAAGTTTCGATAGGTTGTGGGTTGAGTGGTCGAGTGAATTATAGACTTTGCAAGGATGGAATTTACTTATAAGTTGTGTGTGTATGGCTTTATTTGTTAATGACATTTAACAATATTATATGCTTAGTATTGATGTAGTATAAGTTACCAATGTTCTTGCCGAATGTGTGTTTGATAATAGAGGTTGTTATTGAATGTTTAAATAAATTGGATAATTAAAATGGTAAGTCAATTGAAGAAGCCATACTTTGTGTGCTTAAATTTCTTAGTGAACATTCGGCTATGTCCCTAGTGAATGGATGAATTGATAAAAATTGTTTATAGAGAATTGCTTTGCTATGCTTATGTTAATAATATGAGAAATGAATTAATATGGTCTTAGTGTACCGATTAGGAGCTAAGAAGTTGAACTAAAGATAGAAGATTTTGAGTAAATGTTTCATAGACTTTTTCTTTTGGAATTTAGTTCCTATGAATTCAAGCTTATTAAGTGGCCACCTATTTAGCTCTTAATGATTTTTATGTCATGAATAATGAGTTGATGAAAAGGTTTAATATGACTAAACTTGTTTAACATAGCTCAAGAGCATAGAGCGCAACATCGGATAAAGGAAAAGCTAAAGTCACGGAATAGCCAAACCGAGACTTGTTCGAAGGATATAAAGTAAGTTTTGAGTAATCGCTTTAGTATAAGATTTACGATGCCTTAATATGTATATGCTAGATGAACATTATCTTTTAGTCCTACTTGATCAAAGATGTGTGGTAAATAATTTAATTATATGACATTTAGTTGAATGGTTAATTCGGGTTAAATTGGATTGATGAAAGAGATGTGATCTTCAAAACGAAATGAAAATGATGGTGTATATTTAGCCCTTATATACTAATGGAGCAATGAATTACCAATGTGATAGGCTATGTGAAAGGTGTTACCATGTGAATATATATATGCGAATTATATCCGATTCTCAGTCCGAGAGCTATTTGTAGAATTATATCCTAATTCATGTCCGCAGTTATATGCAGAATTATCCGACTTTATGTCCGAAAGTATATGTGCGAAATTATATCCGGATTTTAGGTCCAGTGCTATGTGCTGACATATCCTAATTTGAAGTCTTGAAGGCTTTATGCTAGTGACCTGGATTCGGTTCAACTTAGCAGCTTAATGTCGATAATTTGAGTAAGGTTAGGAATTGAATGTATTTATACAAAGATGAAAAACAAAAGTTCTCATAATTTGCTTAACCCACTTTTTAGATTGAAGTTTCATATATAAGGAATGGAATGTGCATATGCATGTATAGATATACGTATGGATGAATATCG
Organism: Gossypium arboreum; assembly: GCF_025698485.1. NCBI lineage: Eukaryota > Viridiplantae > Streptophyta > Magnoliopsida > Malvales > Malvaceae > Gossypium > Gossypium arboreum. The sequence continues at coordinate 7,550 of NW_026440403.1, forward strand.
CATTCATGAATATGAAAATTACTACTTCGGACGATGTCTTTTATTTATATGAAGGTATACGATTAAATTATTTCTATAATTCATGTTTATGATCGAGGTTCGGTTGTGATCTCTTTGTATGTTAGTGTATATATATATATATATATGTAATTTCTGGCAAAAGGTATACAGCTGATTCGAGTTTAATATTTGGAATGTTGACTTCTATGTCAAATTTTACCTGCTTAAAATTACTTAAGACTTACTAAGCATCATTTGCTTACATCTGCTACCTTGTTTCCTTGTGTTATAGATTTTGTTCGTCATTAATCGAACTCGACGAAGTCAAAAGTCGAGGTCATCCACACTATTTAAGCCACTTTTGGTACTCTTCAGTTGAACTTGATAATGGCAAGTATAGGGCTGACCCTTGTTGTTGAATTAAGTATCTTTTGGTAATGTATATTCAGATAGCCATGTAAAATGGCTTGTATATTTTGAGTATAACATTATGATCATTTTGTATATATGGTCTTATGATATGGTTATTACGATGTGGAATAGTTTGGTAATGATTAGCCATTGGAATGGCCAATCATGGTCCTATTGGTGCTACGTATGTCGTGCTAATCGTGATTATACTTGGAAATAACGTATGTCAAATTACTAGTTGATTCATGGAAAACTATGAAATAGGTAAAATTTACCTTAAAATATATGATGATAGCAGCAGTGATGTGAATTTGAAAAATCACTAAAAAGAGTAGAAGTGGAATTAAATAATGAATAAATTATTTAATCGAATCTTGATGAGTCTATTTTCATATGAAAGAAATGAAACGACCATATGAGCCGTATTTTAAGAGATGTTTGAGTTTTCGTGAAACAGGGCCAGAGCGATTTCTGGATCCCCTGTTATGACTTTGGAAATTCACCATAAATAAAGGAGATAACTAGAGGTATGCTTTATATGTACAGATTCCTCTTGAGTCTAGTTTTATTAGAAACAAACGGTGCAGTATATTGAAGCCCTGTACAGGGAGATATCTAAGTCGTAATGCATGAAGGTCAGAGTAGTCAAACCCTGAAACAGGGAGACTTTAGCTAATAAACTGTACTAATTGGCCCAACCAAAAATTTTAGAAAAAAATTAGTAAATATATGTAGGAGTCTAGTTTCAGGAAAAATTTACGGAATTGGATTTCGAGTTTCGAACTCGAGATATGATTTTTAGAGGACTGTGATGCAAAGAAATAGCTGTCTGGAAATTTTTAAAATGAATTGTATGCTCGCTAAGTAAGGAATTAAGTCCGTTAGCACCTCAGGTCGACCCTGCAGAACGGTCTCGGTTCAAAAGTTACGACAATATAAGGCTATTTTCCAAGCCTCATTGCCACTTTTATATACCTAATTCCATGCAAATACCAAGTAATACCAAGACAAACACAATTTCTAAAATCAAATAGCCACAATAGACATTCATTTACCGATCAAAATATATCTTTATAAATCAAAATGAGTGTTAGCCATCATTCAAGGCTTCACAAAATGAAGGGTTCCTAACCCAAGTCATTACGCCATTAGCCAATTCTCAAAGGCACAAAATAATAAAGTCTAAGCTTTTATACATGCCATATTCAAAATATAAATCCAATTATACTACTAGTTTCACCGATATTGTGATCGATATCCCGACTTTTTGGTAATCCTTGAGCTAGATAGGCGTACTGTAATGAAATGGAAAGGAAAGTGAGTAAGCATAAAGCTTAGTAAGTTGCACATAAATGTATATACAATAATAAGTCTACCTTTATCAACAACACATGATACTGTGAGCATAAGTATGACTTACTCTTCACTTCATAAATATCACATAGTATATACAATGAGTTCATATCTTATATATTTGTATCAATTAGGTACTGTAATACTACAATATGGTTATACTTTCCTCATTAACTTAAATTTATAACTCGCCATGAACCATAAGCCTCAATCATGGGTGAGGTCCGATGCCATGTCCCGACATGATCTCACACTGCTATCATCTTTGAGTGATGCATGTCCCGACATGTCTTACACTAGCACTTGTCTCAATCTGATGCCATGTCCAATACATGGTCTTACACTAGCTCTCATAATGTGGCCGATGCATGTCCCAGACATGTCATACACTAGCTCACACAAGTGACCTAAGTGATACAACATGAATATACAATTTACTTTCTAAGGTTCCAACAGAATTCTACTATCTCAATGATCATTACACATTCTCAAAATCTCGAAATAAAGCAATTCATGCCATATCTATTCAATGATAATTTCAACACGGATAGTAGTAATGAAGTTATATTATTTGCATACAACTTACCTCGGATTTCAAAATGTAACGACTATACGGTTTAGTCGATTAGCTTGCTTTCCCCAGTCTTGGTTTGGATTTGACAATTCTTGATCTATATTAGAAAAATACACTCGTTTAGTCACTAATTACAATTAGGCAATTGAAAATTCATATTTTCGATAAAATAACCATTTTTTGCTAGACTTTGGTAAAATGACCATTTTACCCTTATGCCCGAAAAATCAATTTTTATCAAATTTCTTCGCTTCTTAAGCTTAGCTGAACTCTTTTTACTCTGATAGGAACCCAAAATTTCCACTATTTCATACACTCATCACTTATTTTGCAACTTATGCAAAATAGTTCTTATAGGTGTTTTCATGCTAACACCTTTCACAAAAGTTGTCTATAAGATAACCAAGACTCATTTTCTTCATAAAAACTCAGCAAACACTACAAATCCATTCATGGAAAAACCCTAAACTCTTAATCATTTTGCAAAATACAGCCCTCATTTGAAAGCTTATGCTTCAAGGAGTCAAAAAATGTAAAAATCGTTAAAAGAAACTATCAAAATCACTTACTTGCAAGTGCTTCAAGTTGCTAAAAATTTAATCTTTCAAACCCTATTTCATGGCTGATATTTTCGATGGAAAGAGATGAGAAGAAAGAAATTGACAACTTTTCTATTTTATTTCTTTTTGGTCAAAATAGCTACCAAATTTCCACTTAATTTTGAAAATTGTCTCCCTATGTCTCATGGTACTATACTATCAATTAAGTGTATATTTTCCCATTAAATACCCCTAATTTTTGGTTCTCTAACAAAATAACACCTTTAGCTATCAATTTAGGACTTTTACACTTTATGTGATTTAGTCCTTTTTGCAATTGGGCTCACAAACGTCAAATTTAGCTCACCAAATTTTTCATGTACTAATATAAACATGCTATGAATCTGAAATAATAATAAAATAATTCCTTAAACTTTAGATTTGTGCTCCGAGACCACTATTCTAACTAGGCCCTAAATCTACTTGTTACATTTCTCCCTTTAGGATTTTGGTCCTCAAAATCTTCAGCAAATAAGTTGGCTATGCTCCCTTATAGACTCCTCGGTTCCCATGTGGCTTCCTCGACTCCATATATATGCCATAAAACTTTCACAAGTACTATACTCTTATTTATCAATTGTTTGACTTCCGGCTAAAATCTTGACCACTTTCGCTATCGTCAAGTCCGAAGTATCTCAACCTTTGTCGGCTCCATCACATGCGAAGGGTCTGATCTATATCGACACATCATGGTCGATGAAACACGTCGTGAATCTTTTCCAATTCTAGTGGTAAATCTAATCGGTAGGCAATGGTCCTACTTTCTCAGAATCACGTAAGGTCCTATGAAACAAGGACTCAACTTGCCTTTTCTACCAAATCGAGGACTTTCCTCCACGGAGATACTTTTGAAAATACTTATCACCGATTTGAAACTCAATTTCCTTCGCTTCAAATCCGCGTAAGATTTCTATCTATCCGAGGTAGCCCTTAAGTAGTACGAATTACTCTAACTTTCTCTTCAGTCTCCTTGACTAATTCGACCCCGTGAATCGATCCTCTTTAAGCTTAGTCCAATATAAGGCGTTTGACATTTTCACCATATAATGCCTCATAAGGTGCCATTTTCGGACATTTCGATAACTATTATTATAGGCGAATTCAACCAACGGTAGATACTTTTCCCAATTGCCTTGGAACTCAAGGACACAACACTACAATATGTCCCTTAATATTTGTATTACCCTCTCGACCGTCTGTCGGTTTGCGGTGAAAAGCTATGCTAAAACTCAACTTTGTTCCCAATGCCTCTTGTAATTTTTCCAAAACCTAGAGGTAAATCTCGTGTCTCGTCTAAACAATCGATATGGGCACTCGTGTAGTCTCGTAATCTCAAAATATACAAGTCGGCTAATCTCTCAAGGGATTAATCGGTAGGCATCGGTATAAAATGTGTCGACTTTGTTAGCCTATCCACAATAACCCAAACAACATCATTTTTCTTTGGGGTTACCGCAAACCCACCACAAAGTCCATAGTGATCCGATCCCACTTCCACTCGGGGACCATGATAGGTGAAGTAGACCAAGGCATTTGATGTTCAGCCTTTACTTGTTGACATATCGTGCACTTAAACACAAACTCAAACATCTCTTTTCATACCGACCACCAATACATTTTCTTAAGGACGTTGTACATTTTCACCGCCGGTGGACAAACAAACAACTACTATGTTCGCTCTCAAAATCTCTGAATAAGCTTATTTTCCTTAGGTACACAAACTCTATCTCTGAACATTAAACATCCATCAGTACCAATACAAAAATATGATTCAATTCCCGACTCACACTGAGTTCTCTTGGTTTGCAATTTCTCATCATCATTCGAGCTTCTGGATCTCTTAAAGAAACATCGTCTTGCTCACATCTCTATTAGAATTGTACCATCATCGGACAATGTCATATTGACATTCATTTCTATCAGCAAATAATGATTTTCTACTTAAAGCGCGTGACTACATTTGCCTTTCCTGGATGGTAGTCGATAATCAATTCATAGTCTTTTATCAGCTCTAACCAATGTCGTTGTAAATTCAATTCCTTTTGAGTCATCAGTACTTTAAGCCTTTATGGTCGGTGAATACCCAACATTTCTCCACATACAAATGTCTCCAAATTTTTAGTGCTAACACGATGTGCCAACTCTAAATCATGCGTCGGGTAGTTTTTCTCATGTGGCTTCAGTTGTCTTGAAGTGTAAGCTACGACCTTACTTTCTTGCATAAGCACACCCCAAACCATTTAAGGAGGCGCTATATACTACAAACTCCTTGCCCAATTCCAGCTTGCACTAACACCGGGCTTCAGTGAACAAAGCCTTTAATCTCTAAACGCCGGCACTTTTCTATCCATTCAAATTTGACATCCTTCCTAATAGCCTTGTCATTGGATTAGTGATCATAGAAAACCCATTTACAAACTGTCAGAGTACGCCAATCCCAAGAAACTTCAACCTCGGCCACATTCTTTGGAGGTTTCCACTCAACAATAGCGAGATCTTACTTGGGTCAACTTCGGATCCCGTCTCCCAACACAAGATGTCCTAAGAAACCGACCTCCTTAAGCCAAAAATCCACTTCATCGAACTCGCATACAATCTCTTGCCTCTCAAGGTTTGCAACACAACTCTCGATGTCGTCGTGCTCGCTCTCATCATGCGAATAAATCAATATGTCATCGATAAAGATGACGACAAACTTATCCAAATATGGATGAAAATGCGGTTCATCAGATCCATAAATACCGTCGGGGCATTAGTCAAACCAAAAGGCATAATGAGGAATTCGTAATGCCCATATCTCGTCCGAAAAGTAGTCTTTAGTACATCTTGCTCTTTTACTCTCAACTGGTAGTAACTGGATCTTAGATCAATCTTGGAAAATATAGTGGCCGCCTTAAACTGATCGAACAAATCATCAATTCTTGGCAAAGGAAATTTGTTCTTCACAGTCACCGTATTGAGCTGTCTATAGTCAATACATAATCTCATCGACCCATCTTTCTGTTTCACGGAAAGTACCGGGGCACCCCATAGTGAAAAACTTGGTCTCGCAAAGCCCTTATTCGTAAGCTCTTGCAACTATGCTTTCAACTCTTTCAACTCGGTTGGAGCCATCCTATACGGAGCAACCGAGATGGCGTCATACTGGGAACCAACTTAATTCCAAACTCGATTTCCTCATCGGAGGTAGTCTAGGTAATTCTTCCGAAACACGTCTTTAAACTCACGCACCACGTATCGATTCAATCTTCAACTTAGACACTCAAGCATTCAACATAAAAGCTAGATACGCCTCATATCCTTTCCTCAAATATTTCTTAGCAGTTAAAAACGATAGTACTACGCTAAATTATCCGACGATCGCCCAACTCAAGAACATTCCCATCTTCAACTTCAACTCAATTATCATTTTCCCGCAGCCCACTACAACATTATGAGTAGTCAACCAATCTATTCCAAGGATTACATCAAACTCATTAAATGATAATAACATCAAGTTAGCCGGAAAACAATGACCTCTAATTGTCAAAGGACAATCCTTACACACTTGGTCCACTAATACCTATCTCGCTTAAAGGGTTAGACACTTTGATCACAAATTCAATGGACTCTACTAGCATGCTTATACGAGGTACCAATTCTACACAAATATAAGAGTGGGTAGATCCCGTCAATTAATGCAACAACATATATATCAAGGATAGAAAAAGTACTCATGATTACATCGGAGACTCGCTCTTCCCGAGCTCAAATAGCATAAGTCCTTATAGGTGATCAGCCTCGGACCTCACTGCAGCGTCTTTGGGTGCACCTCTCTAGAAGCCCGCTTCCGTGTTTTTTGTGGTCTACCCTCAACGGGCAATACTTGCCTTTATTTCCGCTTTCTCTCCCATCTTAGGAAAATCATGAATAAACCGGTCTAGTGACCCACACTTGTAGCAGCCCTTTCGTTCCTAGGCACTCGCCAAATGATGCCTACCACATTGTAAGCATTTTGGCCTATTTGGTCGAGTGCTACCGACACTTGCAACCAAGTGGTCTAGGCTCTCAAGGTTGTGCTCACCTGGTTCTTGTTTCTATTTGAAAACCCCATGAGATATTCGATTGGGTACCAAACTCTCTTGATCTTTTAGACGAGGATTGATATGATTTCCCATCTGTCTCTTCTTTAAATCCCTGACTCAATAGCTTCTTTTCTCCTTTCTTTTATTAGCTCCTCAACCTTGCATGCTCTCGACTAGTACCACAAATTCTCTTATCTCTAAGATGCCAACAAACACTGGATGTCTTCATTAAGTCCATCCTCAAACCTCTTACAAATAGAAGCTTCATGGATACGCATTCTCAAGATATTTGCTTAGTTTCATGAACTCGCTCATACTCCGTCCATCTTATTACCTTGCTTCAACTCTAAAAATTCTCTCCTTTTTGATACACGAACCTCTGCTAATATACTTTTTTCGAACTCTTCTTGGAAAAATTCTGTTATTCTTTCTCTCTACAGTAACGAGAGTATTCCACGATTGATATGCGAATCCCATAAAAGTGACACCGCACACTTCATGCATTCTTCGGTGTGCATGATAATTCATCAAATACCTCGATGGCATTTTCTAGCCAAAACTTTACTCTTTTGGATCATCATCTATGCTTGGCCCAAAATTTCTCGGCCCTTATTTTCGGATCTTGTCTATCGAGGCTTCTATCTTCTAAACATGTTCGCGCCTTGCGAGTTACTTGGGGCATACCGAGGAATCAAGGGAGGTGGGGAGGTGGAGTGTTCGGGTTCACACGAACGAACTCCATGTACCAAGCATCCATCATCCGAGGTAGGCTTCTCTAGCCCTTCGCCTTAGCCCATAGTCACGGCTCACTCTCATCGGCGCAGATCCTTAGCGGGAGTCGGCGTTATTTTCTATCTCATTCATTGTGGCTCTATTAGGATCCATTTACTATATAAAGCATAATTTATAATCGTCAAAGATCATCGCACTATCAGTATATAATTATGACATGTATGGCTAGACTCTCTCGCTAAGTTAGTCCTAGAACCGACTAAACCATAGCTCGATACCACTAAATGTAACACCCTATACCTTTAATCCATTGTAACACTCCTAACCCGTATCCATTGCCGTAATAAGGTTATGAGGTATTACTTGACTGAACAAAACTTCTATAAGTTCAAAGATACTTACTGGACATAAATTATCAACAATGCAAACTCGTCTCATTGATTTTCCATAAGAGCTCTTATAAAATTTCTAAAATGACTCACTATCAAAACATAACCGAATATCTAATAACAAATTAACTACTATCAAGTTATAATAAAAAAATTTCAACACTTTAGTTCAATTATAAGGCTTCCCTAAACAAAATGAGCAAGCCATCTTCGCATGGCTATAATGTATACAAAGTCAAAATATCATTCTACCTATAGTCTATCCTATACATGCCTTAAACCATGATGATATACAATCTTCTCAACTCACCTAATGACTCGATGATGATATCTCCGCTCTTTCAACTCGAGCTAAAGTATAAACCTATAAGAAGTAGAAAAGAGAACACGGAGTAAGCTTCAATGCTTAGTAAGTTTTAAGCAATGCAAACAATTAATTTACTTATAGATCGATTACTTCAAATTTTCAAGAAATCATTCCTAGATAATTGCCATTTTGGCCAAGTATCCATGAACATAATGCATATTTAGCAAATTCACCTCACTTGAATCTGAACTAAATTAAAACAAAATATTGAAATCACAAATAAGATCATAAGAACTCGAAAAGCATTTCATTAACTAGTTTTAACCATGTTTGCAACAAAATCACAAATTCACTACAAGCTGTCTTCCTGAGCAACAGTCACTAAATTATTTATAACTGGAGCTAAGAAACTCCAATTCAAGTGCCGTTAATTTTCCATTAAAATAGACTCATATATCTTCCATTCATCAAATTTTCAGAATTTTTGGTTTGACCAATCAATACCAGATTTTTATTTAAGTTTCCCCTGTTTCACTGTTTGACTATTCTGCCACTCTTTACTACGAATCAATTTTCTCATTATACAGAATTTGAAATATGTTATCGTTTATTTAATTTGAAACTAGACTCATTAAGAAGTCTAAGTATATAAATTTTATCTTATAATCATCATTTTACAATTTACAATGATTTTCTAAAAATAGAATAGGGATTTCAAAGTCATTTTGACTCTATCTCACGCCACTTCAAATATCTCATTATCTACAATTCTTTTTGCTTACAAGGTTTCTTTTATAAGAAACTAGACTCATTAAGCTTTAATTACATAATTTATTCAGCTTCTAATTTAATTTCCACAATTTATGGTGATTTTCCAAAATTAAGCTACTGTTGCTGTCCCAAGCAGATTTATTACAAATTTGCTCTTTCACACATTCCTTGCATTCAAATTATCTAAAACATGTATATCATGTCATTCAAGTTCGAACTCATATAACATAGGCATTAAAATGCTTCACTAACAGCTTTAGTTCAATTGAAACGAATAAAATACAATATCATATTCACATTTAATTTTCCATGATCGTAATCACCTAAAAATAAATCATATACTTTCACAAACCTTTCCATAAGGACCAAGTGTTTATATTTGAATATAAACATAGAATCACTTCACATAACTTCACACATTTACCGAATATATCATGATCACATTTATAGTCATAACACTTATTCACGATGCATCACTTTATATATTTATAATTTAATTCAAATCAAATCGCATACAGTACATGATACTGCACTGCCAACTTAATATGTAATGCACTTTCAATTTGTCAACTTAGTGTAGGATCTTGTAGTTGTATACTTTTATCAAATTCATCGAACTTGGCCTGCTAGGTATAAAACCCGAAATTATATTACAAGCACCAAAGCACGAAGCTCATGGGTCTTTAGCGGACACATTTCCAAGACGGCTCGGGACTTTAGCCGGATACATTTCAAAGACGAAGCTCTGCGAGACTTTAGCCGGATACATTTCAAAGTGTCTTGCATATTTATTCACATGTTAACACATTTCACATAACATATCACATTAGCAATTCAATTGCTTCATTCGAATATAAGCACAAAATGTACACCTACCCTTTAACTTTCGGTTCAATAATCATACACAAGGAACACAAAATCTTTTCACTATCCCGCTTTCACTTTTAATAACCATTCGGCTATATGCCATATTCACAAATAATTTCACACACAACCTCGATCCAAGAGGAACAATAGTCACAATTCTTCTATTATACCAATATCCCATTCTTTGACTTTGTTTCATAATAGCTATTCGGTCACCACATTTATACCATTCAATTCACATTCGACTTTATACAAACAAGTACAATAAAATTGTATACACATATTACACACTTTCACATCATCACTTAATAGTCATTCGCCACATTATATACATAAATCATTCATTTCATATTCGCTTTATAGCCTAAATTCAATATACTTATTGCAAATCGAACTTGTAAAGGTCAAATAATTACATATCATATTATATAATCTTAAGCGCACAACAAATCAAATTTAATTACTTAAGGACTTACCTCGGACAACGATAATCGAACGAGACGACTAATCGACCACTTTGATTTTCCCGATCCAAATCCAATTCCACTTTTGCCAATCTAATTAATATCAAAATTAACTCACTTATTCAACATTTCATTAAATTTTATCTAAAGACACATAATTTGGGCATTTTGCATTTTATCCCATAACATTTCACATTTTTACAATTTAATCACTATTTCAAAATAACACAAATTACTCAAAATTTCCAATTACCCATGTTTAGCGAATCTTACCCATTACTATACGAGTCCATATATTTCATTAATTTCACATTTTAGTCCCTCAATTTATTATTTTGCAATTAAGTCCTAATTACTCAAAATTATCAAAATTCCAAAACAAAATATGTTAAGCTAAAACATATTTTTCATTTTTCATCATTAAACCACAAAATCACAAGCTATCAACAATGGCACAACTCAAAATATTCATCAAAATAAAAATTCAAGCATGGGCTTTGTAGTACTCAAGCAACGATCTCAAAAACGTAAAATTATCAAAATCGAACAAAAACGAACCTTGTATGGGCTTGAATATTGACCGAACCCTAGCTTGCTTTCTTTTCTTTTTATTTTGTTTAGTTTCGCTACCAAGAACATATGAACACTCAAATATGGCTTTGTTTATTTTATGTTTATATTATAATATAACATATATTATATAATATTTAATTTACTTATATATCTTTACTAATATAATAGAAAAACCATGTAACTTATATTTTATGTCAGTCCCACTTACTTATTAATGAGATATTTACAACATAAATGTCCCAACTTAGAAAGCCACTAACAATTTGGCCTCATGCTTTAAACTATCAAGTTTTTAATTTATGCGATTAAGTCCTTTTATTAAATCAAGCACACAACAATAAAATTTTCGCATCGAAAATTTCACACATATCAATTCACATACTTTAAACACGGAAAATAATATAAAAATATATATATTTTTTTACTCGATTCGTGGTCCCGAAACCATCGTTTTACTAGGGTCTAAACTAGGTCATTACAACTTTCCCTTAGGGATTTTCGTCCTCAAAATCTTACCAAAAGTAGATTAAAGATTTGTTTCGACATAGTATATTTCAAATTCACGCAGGCTACCCATTTCAGATCTATTAAATCTCACGACTAACATTTTAATCTCTTCGCTATACATCATATTAAACCAAAATTGTTTATAACTATACTGAATTACTTTCATTTTCGCTTTATTTCATTGATGATATTAATCTCATGAATCAATTATTTACAAAGCTCGATCCTAAACAACGGAGTTAGATAACTACCACATACAATACCTCATACAATATCACTTTTATACTACCGATAATTTGTCAAATAGCAACAATTTTTCTTAGTTACTTTCAAACTTTAAAACATAAAATAAACAAATATTTCAAGAATTTTCAAAACAACCCACTCATAGCTATCAGTAGTTTCTCCTGAATTACCATATAAATTTTAGATTTCAATCTAAAACAATGATAACTAGCACCATGTGCAAACCGATCTCAAACAAATAACTCACCGATTTATCAAAAGAGAAATCTATATGTACGAAAAGACTTATTCAGACTGCTTAACAATGATTCAAATAACATCTATCTTTTTTCAATGATAAGAGATAATCCCGATACACAATTCATCAAAATTTATTTCACCATTATTCGGATGTCAAAGCATGTCAAGTAGTCCTCAAGACGCTTAATAGTTAACTTTAACCTATTGAAATCTCGGACATTTAAATGCGAGGTCGAAATATTACGTTTTATACCTATTATCAATACCACTTTCTCATATTAAAATGCCTCTTATTACTCCTGTATAAAAGTCTAATTGACACTATGAGCCTTTTGGAACAATGGTTATACAATCTCGCACTTCTTGGTTTATACACTCTATTTCAAAGCAACAAGCAATCATCACTTTCACATTTAAAATTCTAAATCGAAATCAATTTAAGTTGAACCCTTTCTAACTTATAACTTGATAACACCTTTCTAAGCTTCACGAATTCACTTAGTGCATTAATTTAATTTCTAATCCAAATTAACATGTAATCATCCATTGATAATATCAATCACGTATTCATCGCTCGTAGAGCACACCAAAGTTTCTTATTCAGATCATTTAAAACTAAAATCATTTCTCGATAATATCATTATCTCACTATTTAACTCTTTAATCTTTCTTTCCAAACTCGTTCTATTTCGCTTTCATTGAAACCTTATAATGATATCACCGGTAAGGGGTGAGGTCGTTAAGCCTCGAAAGGGAGTTTCAGATCGAATACACATATAAATTCATCACTCATCATCATAGTATTATACACCTTGATTCAAACACTTCATTCAAACATTTCAACTTTTCATCTTGTTACAAACATATTTTCACATATCTTAGTTTCACATGCAACTTTATTTCATGTGAGTATTAACCAAACATAAGTGAATTTATCACGATTCAAATTTTAATTTTATTACTCAAATTACCAAATAATTTCTCATTAAATTTCCACATTTAGTCTTGATCATTTTCAATATTTATCCCATTGAAAACCGTCTTACGGTTTTGAGTACGTCGCTACTTGATGCCGAGTCCAACTATGGTCTTATACTAACTTTGCTCGCCTATGTTGATGCCTATTTCGTTAGGTCTTACACTAGCTCATCTGTCTCATGTATTGCCATGGTCCAACCATGGTCTTTTCCATCAATTCATTATTGAACGATCGTATTTTCCTCGCTTTTATCCAATTTGATCTTTCATTACCATTTACTTTATACAATCTCATACATCTTTTTACACCGATGCACACGTATCATAAAATTCTTTTCATACTTTTTCAATTCCATCATATCACATATATATTACAATCGTTCAATATCAATTTCGATCAATTAATAATAACTCGTTGGAACACATTATTACCGAGCAAAACAATTTATAAGAGCCGGAGACCTCACACTATCACACTTTACATACGGCATGTATAGCTAGACTTCTTACACTTGCTATGTTAGTCCGAGAACCGACTAAACCATAGCTCGATACTACTAAATGTAACACTCCTAACCCGTATCCATTGCCGTAATAAGGTTATGAGGTATTACTTGACTGAACAAAACTTCTATAAGTTCAAAGATACTTACTGACATAAATTATCAACAATGCAAACCTGTCTCATTGATTTTCCATAAGAGCTCTTATAAAATTTCTAAAATGACTCACTATCAAAACATAACCGAATATCTAATAACAAATTAACTACTATTAAGTTATAATAAAAAAATTTCAACACTTTAGTTCAATTATAAGGCTTCCTACAAAAATGAGCAAGCCATCTTCGCATGGCTATAATGTATACAAAGTTGAAATATCATTCTACCTATAGTCTATCCTATACATGCCTTAAACCATGATGATATACAATCTTCTCAACTCACCTAATGACTCGATAGTGTGATGATATCTCCGCTCTTTCAACTCGAGCTAAAGTATAAACCTATAAGAAGTAGAAAAGAGAACACGGAGTAAGCTTCAATGCTTAGTAAGTTTTAAGCAATGCAAACAATTAATTTACTTATAGATCGATTACTTCAAATTTTCAAGAAATCATTCCTAGATAATTGCCATTTTGGCCAAGTATCCATGAACATAATGCATATTTAGCAAATTCACCTCACTTGAATCTGAACTCAATTAAAACCAAATATTGAAATCACAAATAAGATCATAAGAACTCGAAAAGCATCACATTAACTAGTTTTAACCATGTTTGCAACAAAATCACAAATTCACTACAAGCTGTCTTCCTGAGCAACAGTCACTAAATTATTTATAACTGGAGCTAAGAAACTCCAATTCAAGTACCGTTAATTTTCCCTGAAAATAGACTCATATATCTTCCACCCATCAAATTTTCAGAATTTTTGGTTTGACCAATCAATACCAGATTATTATTGAATTTTCCCCTATTTCACTATTTGACTATTCTGCCACTCTTCACTACGAATCAATTTTCTCATTATACAGAATTTGAAATATGTTATCGTTTATTTCATTTGAAACTAGACTCATTAAGGAGTCTAAGTATATAAATTTTATCTTATAATCATCATTTTACAATTTACAATGATTTTCTAAAACAGAACAGGGATTTCAAAGTCATTTTGACTCTGTCTCACGCCACTTCAAATATCTCATTATCTACAATTCTTTTGCTTACAAGGTTTCTTTTATAAGAAACTAGACTCATTAAGCTTTAATTACATAATTTATTCAGCTTCTAATTTAATTTCCACAATTTATGGTAATTTTCCAAAATTAAGCTACTGTTGCTGTCCCAAGCAGATTTATTACAAATTTGCTCTTTCACACATTCCTTGCATTCAAATTATCTAAACATGTATATCATGTCATTCAAGTTCGAACTCATGTTAACACATTTCACATAACATATCACATTAGCAATTCAATTGCTTCATTCAATATAAGCACAAAATGTACACCTACCCTTTAACTTTCGGTTCAATAATCATACACAAGGAACACAAAATCTTTTCACTATCCCAGCTTCACTTTTAATAACCATTGCTATATGCCATATTCACAAATTATTTCACACACAACCTCGATCCAAGAGGAACAATAGTCACAATTCTTCTATTATACCAATATCCCATTCTTTGACTTTGTTTCATAATAGCTATTCGGTCACCACATATATACCATTCAATTCACATTCGACTTTATACAAACAAGTACAATAAAATTGTATACATATTACACACTTTCACATCATCACTTAATAGTCATTCGCCACATTATATACATAAATCATTCATTTCATATTCGGCTTTATAGCCTAAATTCAATATACTTATTGCAAATCGAACTTGTAAAGGTCAAATAATTACATATCATATTATATAATCTTAAGCGCAACAAATCAAATTTAATTACTTAAGGACTTACCTCGATAACGATAATCGAACGAGACGACTAATCGACCACTTTGGTTTTCCCGATCCAAATCCAATTCCTCTTTTGCCAATCTAATTAATATCAAAATTAACTCACTTATTCAACATTTCATTAAATTTTATCTAAAGACACATAATTTGGGCATTTTGCATTTTATCCCATAACATTTCACATTTTACAATTTAATCCCTATTTCAAAATAACACAAATTACTCAAAATTTCCAATTACCCATGTTTAAGAATCTTACCCATTACTATACGAGTCCATATATTTCATTAATTTCACATTTTAGTCCCTCAATTTATTATTTTTGCAATTAAGTCCTAATTACTCAAAATTATCAAAATTCCAAAACAAAATATGTTAAGCTAAAACATATTTTTCATTTTTCAGCATTAAACCACAAAATCACAAGCTATCAACAATGGCAAAACTCAAAATATTCATCAAAATAAAAAATTCAAGCATGGGCTTTGTAGTACTCAAGCAACGATCTCAAAAACGTAAAATTATCAAAATCGAAAAAAACGAACCTTGTATGGGCTTGAATATTGACCAACCCTAGCTTGCTTTCTTTTCTTTTTATTTTGTTTAGTTTCGCTACCAAGAACATATGAACACTCAAATATGGCTTTGTTTATTTTATGTTTATATTATAATATAACATATATTATATAATATTTAATTTACTTATATATCTTTACTAATATAATGGAAAAACCATGTAACTTATATTTTATGTCAGTCCACTTACTTATTAATGGGATATTTACAACATAAATGTCCCAACTTAGAAAGCCACTAACAATTTGGCCCTCATGCTTTAAACTATCAAGTTTTTAATTTATGCGATTAAGTCCTTTTTATTAAATCAAGCACACAACAATAAAATTTTCGTATCGTAAAATTTCACACATATCAATTCACATACTTTAAACACGAAAATAATATAAAAATATATATATATTTTATTCGGATTCGTGGTCCCGAAACCACTGTTTTACTAGGGTCTAAGCTAGGTCGTTACATCCACGCCGGTCATAGTACGAGGCATTACCTAACTATATCTTGCATACAAACAATCTCAAGTCACCGAGACATAGTCTAATTTAAAACTTTTTCAATTTCTACTTAAACTTCTTATTGTGGGACAACGAGTCCCAAATCGATCATTAAAAATGATTCAGAACCATTTTGGGTCCTTAAACCAACCTTAAGAAATTTTACTTAAAATAGGGCACACGCCTGGTGGAAAGGTAACACGTCGTGTGACCATTTCAACAATGTGTGCATGGCCCGTGTGGCTCACACGGCCAAACACCCTAAGACACGCCTGTAGAATTAATTTCTAATTCTCACCTACAGGGGTTTTCACACGGCCAGACACATGCCCGTGTCAATGACCGTCTCCCTCACACTGCCATGACACGCCTCAGTTCTAGCCCGTGTCCAAAAACTTGGACATTCTCCTCGACGTCAAGATCCCTAAAATGTCACACACGTGGCACATGCCCGTGTACTAGGTCAGTGTCCTCCACACTCCGGAGGCACACCCGTGTCCCTACCGTGTGTTTATTACAATGCATACTGACCTGAAATTTTACGCAGAGGACACATGGTGAACTACTCACCCATGGGCACTGTGCCACAATGGTCTACACACGCCTGTGTGTCTACCAGGTGGACAATATAAGGCTATTTGCCAAGCCTCATTGCCACCCTTATATACCTAATTCCATGCAAATACCAACCAATATCCGACAAACACAATTTCTAAAATCAAATGACCACAATAGACATTCATTTACCCATGGTAATATATCTTTGTAAATCAAAATGAGTGTTAGCCATCATTCAAGGCTTACAATACCCCGAAAATTTTTACAGCAAGATATTATCCTTGATATAGTAAAATAAGAAAATAAAGTGACAAAAAGGAAAATTTTGAGTTGTGTCAACCTTGGGAATTATATTATGATATATTAATTCAAGAAAGAACTAAATTGTAAAGATGAGAAAAGTCTTGTTGCACAAGAGTAAATACTCAAAATTTGAGGGGTTAAAGTGTAAATATGGAAAAGTTGAAGGACCAATAGTGAAAATATTTTAAGGGAAAAATGGTCAATTAGTAAGAGAGTGAATTCTAGAATGTAATGATTATGTGGATGATATTCTAAATTAATTAATTAGACAAATATTATTTTATTAATATTTTAATGAGATATTTATTATTATTTTTTATTATTTATTTAGTATATAAGGAAGGAAAGATGAAGAATTATCATCATCTTTCCATGCATGTAAACGTTAGAAGAGAAGAAAAGAAAGAAAGTTTTCTTGTTTTACAATTTAGTCCTTCCACCAAAAATTTACTATTTTCACCTAGAAATCAAAAGAATTTCCATAGCTACCAAGAGAGAAAAGTGTTAAGGAGACTATGGGGAGTTAGAATATCAAATTGGATTCAAGGAATAGAAGTTGGAGGAGAGAGAAAATCAAGATGAAGATTAGAACAAGGTAAGAATATCACGATATCAATATATTTTTAAGTTTGATATTATTGAAAAAGCATGGGATTGATGTTAATGTAGAGTTTCCTTACATATGACCCTATGTTCTTGATATGTTATTAAAGAGAAAACAAGAGAAAGTGATGAGAAATAGTATAGAGAAAGAAAATAAGGGTGTTATAAACATGGTAATTAATATCTTGCACTAAAACAGCTTTTGGACAGCAGTAGTGGTCTAACTTTGAAAAATCACCAAAATTGTGAAAATTGAATTAGAATTTGAATAAAATATGAAATTAAATTTTATTGAGTCTAGTTTTCATAGAAGAAATGGTGTAAGCAATGAAATAGTAAATTGTAAGATATAACAAATTTAGTTAGACAAGGTCAGATTGATTTTGGGTTCCCTATTCGAGTTTGGAAAATCATAAAAAATTGGAGAAACATAATAAAGGTCTAAATTGATATTTTAGAATCCTTAATGAGTCTATTTTCAATAGAAACAAACAAGAACATCATTCAAATCCTGTAAGAGGAGATAATTAATTTTTAGTGAAGAAGGTTTAGAACTATCGATAGTAGAATAGAGGTGACTTTAAAGAATAAACTATACTTATTGGCTAAATAAAAATTCTAAAATGTTATGGTAAGAAGATAAGCAAGTCTAGTTTCAGGAAAATTATCAGATCTTAATTTTGAGTTCGAGCTCAAGATATAAATAATTTAGTGACTATAACTCAAGTAGACGACTTGATGTGAACATATAAGTAAATAGTGGAATCATGTATAAATTAAGGATGTGGAATGGAGAGGAGGAGGAGGAAAATATATGAATATTCATTTAGTATGAGTTTACTTTAAAAATGGCTAATTTGCATGTTTTAGGTTCATGCACTAAATTGAATAAGAGTAAAACTTTAGGGGTAATTTTGTAAAAATGTCAAAAAAGACCAAATTGAAGAAAATGAATTGTTTTAGCATTTAAATTAATAAATTGAATGAAATTATTAATTTAGATCAAGATCGAGTGAAAGATCAGAAAAATAGAAAATTACCAAGATGCCCCTGAATCTTGATATTTCTGTAATTTAGCCACGTAAGCTCATATAACTTAATTAAGTATGAAAATGTATTGATTTGATTATTGACTTGTGAGAATTATGATATGTAAATGGCATGAGTATGTAGCATGAAAATGTTAACATATGATATATGTGATTGATAAAAGGGTACAAGAATCTGCTCAATATTGAATTCGATTGGACAGGTGATTACCCTTATAAATGAGGTCTTGTGTGTTACAAGAAAGGTTATTCGATTTCATTATGAAAAGGAATTTCACCGAAAGGGTGACACTTGAAAAGGATACATGTACCTAAAAGGTACAACTGAAAAGGAAATGTACACGTGTGTGTACAACTTAAAAGGAAACGTACACTTTGTATGTACAATTGAAAAGGAAATGTACCTTGTGTGTACAATGTGAAAAGTGGTAGCTCGCACCGATCATTGAAAGTAGTAGCTCCACCGATTAGTGAAAAGTGGTAGCTCCACTACCGATTAGTGAATAGTGGTAGCTTTAGCTACAAGTGATAAGTGATAAGCAATAGCTTTAGCTACACTTGTCTGATTAGTGACAAGTGAAAAGTGTGGAAGTGCAAGTCCATAGTTGAACTATGGCAAATTGATAAAGTGTGCCAATGATGGCAAAGTGATATAGTGTGCCAAAGATAGCAAAGTGTTCAAGGATCGTGATGAATTGATTCGATAAGACCATGGTTGATCCATGGAAAAGTGTGAAATGTAGATATGGTATTTCCATACCGAGCTGTGAAACGTAGGTATAGTGTTTGCATATGGAGTTGTGAATCGTGGCACTGAGCAAACGACGGACTCAAATCCGCAAGACGTTCTCTAATTTGACAAAGATTGGTAAGTGACATATGAAAGTCGTATTGGAAGACTTATGGTTATTATTGATATTAATCTAAAATAAGTGTACCATTGATATTTAAATGGTTCAATGGGTAAAGTTCTGATATGAGATAACATGAGTTTGAAATGCATTATAACAGGTATATATCTGAAATATATGGAAATGATGGTGCGTGAAATATTGATATAATGAAATTAATGATATATGTTTATAAAGAAATAGTAAAAGAATGATAGATATCATGACATGCAAAATGTGATTATCTTTGATATGTTCGACAAGGAAATTATGTATGTTGAGATGAACAATAAACTCAAGTGTAATATGATGAGAAAATAAGTTTATCTATGTTGAATTTATATGAATATGTTTAAGTATGCTAACATGTGTTACTGTTGATGCTTAGAAAAGTGCCAAGCTATTGGTTAAATGGTAATATGTTTATTTATATGATGTGTTGAAAGGCCAAGTGCTCAAATGAAAATATACTTGTGATCGTGAGAGAGTGACAAGTTTTAAGTTACGCAATATCTTATGAAATGGCTTATCATATGATTAATTGAAAAGAGTTATGTTCAACTGCACTAGCTTGTGGTTATAATGGTATAGTATGCTTATGACCGGTGTGTTATACATAAGGAATGAGTGTGGAAAGTAAAGAGATACATATGAAAATAAAGAAACTAGGAAGAGTTAAAATTATTTAAAATCTTACTAAGCTAGAGATGATATGTAAAAGTGATGTTTAGATTTATTCACCTTGTAAATTGATCAATATAGCTTCATGAGTATTATCTGAAGCACACGCTTGGCCACACAAATCGTGTGACCCCTACAAGGTTGAAAATTTGTAAATATTTTCAAAAATTTTCGAGTTTCGGTTAAGTCCCGATACATATTTTGAGCCTCGATGGCTCACATAAGGGACACTATGATTAAATTACGTATGAATGTTATGTGAAGCGAAATTTCGTTAAATGATCTCAGAACTTTGGTAATGCTCTAAACCCTATTTCGATGATGGATACAAAGTTAGGGTGTTACATTTAGTGGTATCGAGCTATGGTTTAGTCGTTCGAACCAAACGTAGCATATGTGGAGTCTAAAGTACATGCCATTATATAAACTGTGTTTGTAATGACCTATTCGACCCTAGTCGGAAGTGGTTTCGGACCGCTAAATCGAGTTGCGAAATAATTGAATATAATATTTTATGTCTAAAATATGTGATCATGCATGTGTGAAATTTGAATGCTTTGATTTTTGTCAAATTGAATGTGTTTCTAAATAAAAGGACTTATGTGAGAAGCTTTGAATATATGTGTGGCTTATTTTAAGTGATTAATTATTGAATGATGCAAATAAGTAGGTTTGTGACGCCCAAAAGTGACCCTAGTCGAATGTGGTTTGGGACCACAAAACCGAGGCATAAAATAATTTAATATTTATTTTATTGCCTATAATGTGTATTAACTCATGTGTGACATTTTTGATGTTTTGATTTAGAGTTATAAATGTGAATTTCACTAGAAAGGACCTAGTAGTAAACTTTGAAAGTATGATGGGAAATGTGTGATGACTAATTAAAGCATGCATGCAAAACAATGGACTTGCATGTCAAATTTCCCTCCCCAATAGCTAGTGGCCGCCATGACAAGGAATTATGGGCAAAAATCATGTCATGAAACATGTTTGGTAAGTGGGTTATGTTGGAATAAATAAAATAAGGAGTATGGAATAAAAAAAATGTGTGTGAAGGCTTCTCTCCTCCCCATTGCCGTGTAGGTAGGAAAGAAAACAAAAATTTTGTTCATCCATTTTCACTCTCTTTTGGCCGAAAATACTAAGGATAAGGAAGGAGTTTTGCTTCATGCTTGGTTTGGAAGAGGATTAGGAAGGGTTTGGCTATACTTGCATCAAGATTAAGGTATGTTTGATGTTGTGCCATGAGATTCATGCATGTTTTTGGTTGCTAACTTGATGTTCTTATTAGCCCATGGTTCAAATCTTTGTTATATCATGGGGATGGTATTTTGCCAAGGTGGATTTTGAGTTAATGCCATTGCATGTTAAATATGAAGCTTGATGATGATACATGTGATGGTGGATTGAGGACTCTTAGATTTTCTTTAAGCATTTTTGAATGAGATACTAAGTTCTTTGTGTAATCATGACCAAAATTATGGTGTCATGATGTGTTCGGCCATGGTACATCCATAAGTGTGATTTATGCTCATTGCATGGAAAGTAAGATTTGTGTTTCGAAATCATGTTCATGTTTAGTTACAATCAACTTGAGATTCGGCTCTAGCATATATATATGTATATATGTTTGAGCATGATGTATTGGTATGACATATATATACTATCTCAAGGTATATACTTACTTATGATGATGTTTCGGTCATGAAGGAAATGATAGATGTGTATTGAGTTACAATATGGAATGCGTTAGTTAGTAAAATGTATGCTGTTTTTTTTTGTGTCGATTAAGTGTATAATTGGCCTCAACATGGACATGCATATTCGGCCACATGAGGGGAAATGGTGTGCATGCATTCGGTTAGAGGCAAGCATATTGATGCCTATTCTTGGCTTAGAAAATCCGGCTAAGGAGAGTACTAACTAATGTGTTGAGTTGATTCATGATTTTCGTACATATGTGACTTTAATGTCTAATGAAAATATGTGGGCTAAGTACCTTGAATTCCTCTTTCGATGCTCAAATGATAAAACCAATTTATTTGTTAAATTAAGCTCAAGAGCAAAGGGAGCTAAATCCGATAAGGGAAGGAAAAGTCGTCGAATAGTCATTAAATCGCTCGACCACGTCCGAGGTAAGTTCTCGAGTAATGGAACTTAGATTATGATTTGATTAGATCATGCTCTTTGTGTGTGGCTATTGAGCCGAAATTGCAAATGTGATAAGTGACTTGTGTTTGAATTTTGCTAATGAGAATGAAATACGAATGTGTCATGATTTATTGATAATTGTGCTTGGCTATTTGAATGATGTCCGGCTAAGTCCCAAGGCTTTGTGTTAAGTGACCATATCCGGACTAAGATCCGAGATGCTTCGCGAGTTAATAAATCCGGTTAAGCCCGAAGGCATTTGTGTGAGTTAATAAATCCGGGTTAAGCCAAGGCATTTGCGAGTTACTAAACCCGGGTTAAGTCCCGAAGGCATTCGTATGAAGTTACTATAACCGGGGTTTGTCCCGAAGGCATTTGAGCTAGTCGTTATATCCGGTTAAATTCCGAAGGTACGTGATTCGAGAACGAGCGTTCTTGCTGTAAAAATTTCAGTTAATACGCTTGAAAAATTCCAGCAATGAGGTATGTTCGTATGTGCTTGAAATTAGTTGATTCCCTTCGAATGATATTCGCTCAGTCGAGTAATGAGCTTCCGGTATTTGGCTAAGATGATCCCTTATGTATGAATATAGGGGTTGGAATGTGAAATAAGTATGACATTGAGAATTTGTGCATACGAAATTATCCGTTAGCTATATGATTGCTATGCTTTTGTTGTGCTGGAATCCTTGCTCAAACTTACTAAGCATAACTTGCTTACTCCGCTTTCTCTGCTTTCTGTTTTATAGATTTTGCTCGTTAGCTATCGGATTCGGGATCATCAGTCGAAGTCATCCACACTATCAAAGCCCTTTTGGTATTCTTTTAGTTGAACTCGGATATGGCATGTATAGGACTACCCTTTGCTGTTTTTCAAATACGCTTTGTGATGTATGTGTGTACGACCATGCGAAAATGGCTCGTAAAAGTGGGGTATGGCATTAGACTATTTGTGTTTATGTATATATGTATGGTTTCATGATGTGAGCATGGACTGGAATGGAAGTGTTAGGCAAATGATCAGCCATTGGAATGGCTAAATATGAGTATATGTGGACCTATGTATGACAAAACTCTAGTTGGTCCATGGAAACCACGAAATAGGTAAAGTTTACCTTGAAAACAGATACGGACAGCAGCAGTGGTGAGCATTTGAAAAATCACTAAAATTTGTAGTAATGGTATTAAATAGTGAATAAATTATGTAAATGAACTTGGATGAATCTACTTTCATATGGAAGAAACGAAACGGTCATATGAGTTATATGTTAAGAGATACTAAAGTTCTTGTGAAACAGGGCCAGAACGGTTTCTGGATCCCCTGTTCCGACTTTGGAAATTCATTGTAAATTAACCAGAGATAATTAGGAGTCATTCCATATATGTATAGATTCCTCACTGAGTCTAGTTTCTATAGAAACAAACGACATCAGTATTGAAGCCCTGTACAGGGAGATATCCAATTTGTAACGCACGAAGGTCAGTGTAGTCGATCCCTGCAACAGGGGAGACTTTATCTAATAAACTGTACTAATTGGCTCGACCAAAAATTCTAGAAAAAAATCTGTAGATGTACATATGAGTCTAGTTTCAGGGAAAAATTACGAAACTAATTTTCGAGCTTTGAAACTCAAGATATGATTTTTAAAGCGACAGTGATGCAGTAACCAGCTTGTCTGGAAATTTCTAAATGGGTTGTGAAAATAGTTAAGTCTGTGTGCACCTTGTGTCCGATTCCGGTAACGGACTCGGGTACGGGGTGTTACAAGGTTTGCATGCCAATTTGCCACTTTTAATGCTAGTGGCCGGCCAAGCTCATAAGTATGGACATTATATGCATGATTTAATATTATTATATTTATTAGTGGTGAGAAATATGTAATAAAAAAATGTATTAAATGAATTAAAGATGAATAAAAGAGTATGGGTAATAAAAATAATGTGTTAGTGGGAGGAGAAACCAAAGTTGGTTTATTCCTCCATTGCCGTAGCTAGGAAAGGGGGGAGAAGAAATTTCCTTGGGTTGTTAAAATTTTCGGCTAAGGAGATTGCTAGATGAAGGGGCTGTTCGAATAGAGAGGGAAGAAGAGGGCTGCTGCATGTTTAATTTTTGAGCTCACTTAGGAGCTGGTTCCTTAAGAAACTCGCTGAAGGTGGCAGCAAGAAGGGGAAAGAAACTGCTCAAGAGTAGGTTCAGCTGCTGTTCAGTAAGTCCTTGCAATGAAACTTTGAAAAATTTCCATGTTTATACTGTGTTTAATACATGTTAGTTGTTACCAAAATACTGGTGTTAGAAGTGAAGAAGAGTTGATAAATAAATGTATAAGTTGGTGTTGAAACCTGCTGTTGAAGGCTGATAGTTTCAGCATGTAATTGCTGTAGTTTATCGTGCAATAAATCCTGGTGTAATTGATCTGCTGCTGCTCTAATTAAGGTAAAATGTTGGTTAATCAATGTCCTGTTTTGTGGTAATAAACAAAATATAAAGATGGTTGAAATTAACATGCATTACTGTTCGGTTTATGTTTGAAGAGTTATTAACTTTTGGAGGTTAAAACAGTTTAATTTGGGATTTACATTTTCAAATTTCAGTTTTAGTAATGTCCCATTATTATTGGTTGAAGCTAAGGAAATAAGCATTTGTTGAAAGGATGTAGGGAACTGAATTGTCTGAAAATTATTTGCTGTCAGCTAGTGAAATTTTAATGTTCGAATGTATGCTGAAATTTTAAGTGTCCGAATGCATGCCAGAATTTAACATGTTCAAATGCACCTGGAGTGTTTTGTTTAGGTAGGTTAAATGTGTCGGATATTCAAACCGTCTATACACTAGAGTCATTGTACCGTTTCAAACAGGACAAGAACTCATGTACTTAAAATTGAGCTATCATGTTGCATGATCTTGTGTGGTAAATTAAATGAAAATCGCGACATTGATATCAAATTTTAGTACAAAATATAGGTGAGTACTGGATATATGAAATTATGTAAATATTTAAATTATGATGCATGATTTATGTGTATAGAAATGAAATGTCTTTAGTGAGAACTCGATGATGTGTATTTGTGAGCATGCATGTGCATTAGATGCTAAGTGGGAAAATCGGTTAACATGTTGTGTGTATTATGGCCGAATGTGAATCTGTATAATATTGAGTAATGTTTGTGTTTAAAAATGATGAAACGAAGTTTATGCTTAAGTGAAATTATAGGTATGTGATGATTGATTTGTGATATGCATGTTTAAATAACATGCATTGCAAGGTATGTGTGAAAGAGTGAATTGGTAATAAATCTGCTTGGGACATAGGCAGTAACGTGATTTTGGAAAATCACCATAAATTTTGGGAGATGAGTTAGAAGTTGAATAAATTATGTAATTAAATCTTAATGAGTCTAGTTTCTTATAAAAGAAACCGTAAGCAAAAAGAATTGCCTATAATAAGATATTTGAAGTGATGTGGGATAGGGTCAAAATGACTTCTACATCCCCTATTCTGTTTTTATAAAATCATTATAAATTGTAAAAAATGGTTATAAGATGAATTTTATATGCTTAGACTCCTTAATGAGTATAGTTTCAAATGATATAAACAAGAATATATTTTGAATTCTGTACAATGAGAATTTTGATTCAGTAGTGAAGAATGGTCAGACTAGTCAAACAGTGAAACAAGGGAAAACTTTAAGAAATATCTGGTATTGATTTGCCAAACCAAAAATTCTGAAAATTTTATGGATAAAAGATATATGAGTCTATTTTCATGAAAAATTAACAGCACTTGATTTGGAGTTTCGTAGCTCCAGTTATAAATGATTTAGTGACTGTTGCTCAGGAAAAACAGCTTGTAGTGAATTTGTGATTAAGTAGTAAACATTGATAAAACTGTTTGAGTTGCTTATAAACTATCAATTAAAATTTTAATCAAAGTACCGGATCCAGATTAAAGTGAGGCTATAAGTCAGTAAATGACTAGTATACCTAGTCAATTTTTTATGATGAAATTGATGTACAAGATATATATATGTGGTAAAGCCGAATGGCTAATGTAAAATATGTATGAGATATATATATGTGGTAAAGTCGAAGGCTAATGTGAAATATGTATGAGCCATGCATATGTGGTAAAGCCAAATGGCTAATGTGAAATATGTATGAGATGTGTATATATATTGTGGCCGAATAACAAATTGTGAAAGGTGTGTATTAGTAGATATTTGATGAGGCAAATGAATTACAAATATGATAGTCGATGTGAATGTTGTAACATGGGATTAAATGTACATGAAACTTGGAAATATATTCCTGATACGACCCGATGACTACGTTTGGGGATTATCCGAGCTAAAGGTCTCATGATGATTCGACTAAAGCGTAAGATTATATGACTTCACAAGAACAATTGTAAATAAATACGTTCAATGCGTTAAGTTGGACAGTATGTATTCGAGCTTATATTTAAGCTTGATTTGAATTAAATCACAAGGTTGTTATGTGATGCATATGTGAGTAAAACAATAAGACTGTTCTATGATTATTGTGCATTTGGTCAATGTGAAAAGTTAGGTGAAAATATGTAATGTACCTATGTTTATAAGAGATCACTATCAAGTAAAAATTTATCTCGCTTATTGTATATTACGTAATTGTGTATATTCAGCCAAAAAAGGGCAGATACCTAGAAAGAGGTTATATGAGAATTGTAAGATCGACTTTAATTTGGTTGGTCGTATGTGATAAATACTTGTACGTGTTAGACCCATCGAATTAAATCATGATTGTAAAGTGGAAAGCAAATATGAAAATGCCATATGAATATGTGGGTATACACTTATGGAGAAATATTATAGGATATTGGGAGATATACATTTTGACTTGACCGATGAGGGTAACTATAGATATGAAATGAAATGATATATATATGAATCAAATAAACAAATTGGTTATATTTGAGTTCAAGAGTTTTTTTTAATTTGCTTAAGACTTACTAAGCTTATAAAAGCTTACTTGTTGTTATGTTTCTCTGCTTTATAGATTGTTGAATTTGGCCTTTTGCTCGGGATCGTCAAAGAACTTGTCACACTATCACTATCCACGCTTGGTACTGCTATGTTTTGGATTATCTTATGGCATGTATAGAATAGACTAGTGGCGGAAGAATATTTTGGTTAATGTATATAAGCAATGCGAAAATGGTATCTTTTGAATGTTTACTTAGAGAAGTTTAAATTTTATCCTGGTCAGTGCTTAGTACTTATTTAAATGAATGATCTTTATTTCAAGAAAAAGTTTAAAATTTTACTGTTCGACATGAGTTACAAGTCCGTAATGCCCTTACCTATTCCGCGACGGTTACAGGATAGGGGTGTTACAGTGTTTGTGTGATATCTTGTAACACCCCGAACCCGAGACCGTCGCCGGAGTCGAACACGAGGTGTTAACAGACTTCAAACCACTTATTGAGAATTTCCCAGACAAGCTGCCAATCTGTGTGCTAGTCGCTTCAAAAATCATATCTTGAGTTTTAAAACTCGAAAATCAGTTTTGTAATTTTTCCCTAAAACTAGACTCATATGTCCATCTACGGATTTTTTTCTAGAATTTTTGGTCGAGCCAATTAGTACAGTTTATTAGTTAAAGTCTCCCCTGTTACAGGGATCGACTACACTGACCTTTGTGCGTTACGAATTGGATATCTCCCTGTAAAGGGCTTCAATACTGATGCCGTTTGTTTCTATAGAAACTAGACTCATAGAGGAATCTACACATATATGGCATGACTCCTAATTATCTCTGGTTAATTTACAATGATTTTCCAAAGTCGGAACAGGGGATCCAGAAACCGTTCTGGCCCTGTTTCACGAGAACTTTAATATCTCTTAAAATACAGCTCATATGGTCGTTTTGTTTCATCCATGTGAAAATAGACCCATCAAGCTTCGAGTACGTAATTTTTTTTAGCTATTAATTCCACTTCGACTATTTTTAGTGATTTTTCAATCTCATATCACTGCTGCTGTCCGCAACAGTTACTGCAGTAGACTATGCCAATTTCATGAATCCTTCCTTAGCCTTACTACTCATCCATCATACGTGACACAAATTATGGCCACCTTATCAAAATTAAGGTTTCTAAGACTCGTGGCTATAGATTCTAGCATCCCACTCAAACGACCACATAGGCCATTTTCACATGGCTTAAAGTTTACAACCCAAAATTTAACAAAACAAAATAGCTCATACATGCCAAATGTTCTCCTAAGTCGACTAAGAAGACAATACCAAAAATTGCTCACGTGTGATGACTTCGTTGATGATTCTGAACACCCAAAAGGAGACGAGCCCAAGGAACCTAAAATGGGTGACAAGAAAACACCGAGTGAGTTTATAACTCAGAAGTCATAAGCATTCCACAACCATCCATTAATACAATTATCATAAAATGAAATAATGAAACAAGGCCAAATGTTCCACCATACCGAACTATACCATAGTTCCTTAGATCTTCGGATCAATCTCATACCAAGTCATACATTTACATTTCATATACTGTTCAATAGGATATTTGAGGCAATTTCCATACATCATTTCATTTCCGCAACAATCATGCAATCAAATGAACTTTCATCTATTCCACGATACCTTATTTACGGAATGCAATTGAGATCATCACATAGATTTAAATCTTACCAACTCCACCCGAGCATGAACATAGCATCTATTAGCCATGAACCCAAGGTACTTACTCTTTCCGCTGTCCATACTCATCTCGATAAAGTCACGCCCATATAAATGTTCAATCGGAGATATGTGTAGAGTTCGCACACATAGTGCTTAATACTCAATCACGCACACTTAGTACCATATGATTCAAGCCCGCACACATAGTGCCATATAGTCCAAACTCGACACTTAGTGCCGCTACATTACAAGCTCGCACACTCAGTGCCAATCTTGTCACCGTACACATCTATTTCTCGCAGTTAGTGCCGAAGCAAACTTCCTACACATTTCACTATCTCTTTTACGCTCAACATTATCATCTTTTCATACACATACATTTGTATATATTTCATCTCATTAAACACAATTGCATAGATATTACAATCATTTAAGCAATATCAAATATATGCTTAATGACTTACCTTGTGTTGGGTAAAATAGTCCAAGTCGGCTACTCGATGACCTTCGCCTTTCCCTTGCTTGATTCTCCTTCTTTAACTCCTTGAGCTTAATCAATAAATCAACTAGTTTAACCATCTCGCTAAACATTTATAGTTCAATTACACATGCATATGTATATTTGTATATTCGGCAACCCCTCTTACTAATTACTCATTTAGTCGATTATACACATGATTAAAGGTAGCATCATGAATGGGCATACTTATATATATATATATACATACCCGATTGTGCACCAAAAATTTGACTCAACATCACCTACATACTCCCTTTGATGGCCGAATATATATATATGTATAGTGTCATCTATAACATCATCTAAACACCTAAATTCTTCTAATGCACACTTGACCAACCATTTTCCCAATCTAGCATAGCTTCACCTCCATTTGTGATATCATATAAATTTGCATGTTGCTACATTTCTTAGGTTCAACATCTCTATGCCCATTATAGCCACTCCCTAACCCAATTCTAAAAATCGGCAACATCCCTTTCAACTATGTTAGTAATACCTCCCCTTCTTAGTCCCAACTTTGGCACCTCCAACAAAATGACTTAACATCTTCACTTTCATGCTAACATAACAAGCAACTTAGTTCATCCACACAACTAACATGTCAATAGCATCAAGGTATCTACTAAATTTTTTTTTAAGCTTCTTGTCAAATTCCAACTCTCCAACAACCCCAAATCCCACCATGGGATAGATAGAATTCAAACTAACAACCAACAATACACATGAATTTAAAGGAATAACTTCAACATACCTCAACTTAGATACTAGTATGGCCGACTTCTCCAAAGCTTTTCTCTTTTCTTTCACTTGGTTTTTCGCTAAGGGTAGCAAGGATGAACACCTATTTTTTTTGTTCATTTTCTTATCATTAATCTTTATTTCTATTTTAATATCTTACCAACATTAAATAATAATAACAGCATGATCTTGGAAAGATGAAGCCATGTTTGGTGACCACTCAACTTAGTTTGGGGCATTTTGACATGCAAACCCAACTTTTCATAATTCCATACTATTTGGTCCTCACTTATTTACCTATCAAATTTTCTAAGTCTCTCAACTAAATCCTTTCGAGCAAGATTCACATTCCTAAGATAAAAATTGAATCATCAAATTTTTATACAAGTACTACCACACATATAAGGTATGCAAATAAAATTTTAACTAAATTTTATGACTCGGTTTTGTGGTCCCGAAACCACATCCCGACTAGGGTCAAATTAGGGCTATTACAATTCTCCCCATCGACGAAATTTTCGTCCCTGAAAATCTTACCGTAAATAGGTTTGGGTAACGCTCTTTCATAGAGTTCTCGGGTTCCCAAGTAGCTTCTTCCATCCCGTGTTTGAGCCATAACACTTTTACTAATGGAACCCTTTTGTTTGCAACTCCTTCATTTCACGAGCTAGGATCGAATCGATTCTTCTTCATAACTCATATTGGCTTGACTCTCAACCTCGATGGACTAATTACGTGGACGGATCAGATCTATAGCGTCGAAGCATCGAAACATGAAAGACGTCGTGAATCTTTTCAAGTTCGGGGCAAAATCAAACGACACTAATCGGACCGACACGTTCAGATATCTCATATGGCCCGATGAACCTCGGACTCAATTTGCCCTTGCGCCCAAATCGAGTATCTTTTTCCAAGGCGAAACTTTAAGAAACACTTTATCTCCCACGATACTCAATGTCTTTTCGCTTCGGATCCGCGATTCGACTTCGACGATCGGAGGCTATCTTGATTTTCACGGATTACTTTTACTTCTAAAGATCTTTAATCAAATCCACTCCAAAAATTTTGTTCTCACCGAGCTCGGTCCAAAACAATGGTGTACGGCATTTACGCTCGCAAGGCCTCGAAGGCGCCATCTTAA